>NW_007247157.1:66125-180554 GCF_000164805.1 Carlito syrichta | reverse complement strand
TAAATCAAAAATCAGCGGGCGTGGTAGCGCATGCCTGTAATTCCGGTTACTTGGAAGGCTGAGGCGGAAGGATCGCCGGAGCTCAGCAGGTTGAGGTTGTGGTGGCCGGGAGCAGCCACTGCACTCCAGTCTGGGTGACAGAGTGAGACTCCAACTCAAAAAAAAAAAAAAAGAGACTAACTAGCAGGGCAAATAGCATAGATAGAAAATATGGTAGTAAGCCAACTATGAGAGCAACACACACACCATGATGACAGTACAAAGGCCAGGGCAGTGATTGCAGTAGAGATAGAAAAGGAAGAGACATGAAGGACATCACAAATAAACACTCAATAGAACTTGATGACCAACTAGAACAGAAACAGGAGCCAAGCTACAAAGGATAAGGTTTAAAACCTGAACAATGAAGACATCAAAATATAAATAGAAGGGGAATTCTAGTTTTGGATCAACTGAGGCAAGAAGGTGAAAATGGAGGGGTATAAGGGCACAGCACTGGCATACATCCAAGAAGATGTGAAATTAAAGCTTAAGAGAGATGGAAAAAATGTAGATTTTGTAATGTCATGTGAATAGAAGTGAGGGTTGAACCTGTGACAGTGGATACTTGACTTATTCAAAATTTATTGGGTGTCTACTAGTGTATGTCAGGAATACTCCATGCTAGGAACTCAGACTTAAAAAGCACAACCCAAGCCGGGCTCAGTGGCTTAGCCTGTAATCCCGCGCCTTTGGGAGGCTGAGGTGAGTGGATTGCCTGAGTCCGCGGGTTCGAGACCCGCCTGGGCAGCGAGACCTCATCTCTACAATAAATCAAAAAATCAGCCGGGCGTGGTAGCGCATGCCTGTAATTCCGGCTACTCGGAAGGCTGAGGCGGGAGGATCGCCGGAGCCCAGCAGTCAAGGCTGTGGTGGTCGGGAGCGGCCACTGCACTCCAGTCTGGGCGACAGAGTGAGACTCCAACTCAAAAAAAAAAAAAGGCACAACCCATAATCTCAAAGATCTTAGAGAGTAATGAAAAAAAAGAGAAAGGGCTATAAAAAGCTTCATATGCCATTTAGCACATCACTTAGTTTTATGACAGATTTATTACCATACGACAGTCAACAGAAACAGGGTATTAAAACAGAGTTAAAAAAAAAAAAACCTACTGTACAGCAAGCACAAAGCGTCAGTAATTGAGCAGATCAGGAATGTGTGCTACTTCTTACATTAGAAATTGGAGGGCCTTAACAACTATGAACACATTATCTGCTATTATCTTGGCCTTTTATAGTGTATCTCTGGTTTATAAAAACCTGACTTGATAATATCCCTTTATTAGTGTATTTTGTCATTTCTTAGAAAAATGACCTTAGTGCTAGAAAGAAACCCAAGATAAAATTTACGAATTTCTGTGTATGTGAGACTCCCTGAAACTCTTCTAAAAACTGCAACTACTGACTGAACACCGAATGTCACCCAAAAATCCAAAGAAATGCAGTAGTACCTCAGCCATAAATGAAAACTTTGTAAAACTAAGAGATGTCATGTACTATAAGAGAATACACATTATAAAACATACAAACACATCCCTCACTTCTCTTTTAGTTCAAGCATCCCTTCTTCAGGGACGTCTTCCCAGACCTTCCTGGCTAGGTGAAATGCACCTATTATACACTTACTGCAACCCATGCCTCTATTTTGTAGCACTTACCATGCCTATGTTTTTACATTGATCTGTCCAATCTGCTCCCCAGAATGTATATTCTTCTCATGGCTCCGTAGAACAGCTGTATCTGTTTTCACTTACTGTTGTAAGCCTAGTAATACATATGCCCAACAAATGTTTGTTTAATGAATGAAAGGGAATGTGCACAGAGACCTTGCAAAAGGATATTAGTTCTGGGGATGGGGCTAGGAGTATTTTTCACTTTCTGCTTCACACAATTTTTTTCTCTTTTTTTTTTGAGTTGGAGTCTCACTCTGTAGCCTGGGTTGGAGTGCAGTGGCACACTCACAGCCACCCCAGGATCGACCTGCTAGGCTCCAGCGATCCTTCCACCTCAGTCTTCCACGTAGCCAGAACTACAGGCGCACGCTACCACGCCTGGCTAGTTTTTGATTTACTGTAGACACGAGGTCTCACCAAGTTGCCCGGGCTGGTCTTGAATCCTCGGGCTCAGGCAATCCACTCACCTCAGCCTCCCAAAGCACTGAGATTACAGGCTGAGCCACCGAGCCTGGCCACAATTCTCTATTTTTTAAAATAAGCATATTTCTTGTAAAGTCAGAGGAAAAAATTAGATTTCAAAACAAAAGTGCAGATTCACATTATCAAGAGTCGTTTATATTTCAAAAGAATCCCCTCCAATATATTTAGGGTTATACAAATTTGGAGATTGAAATTAATTTAAGAAAAATCTATCAGAAACTAAGGACAAATACATAACTACAATACTCGAGGTAAGTTAACAGGAAAACAGAAATGATTATCATACACTGTAACTACTTCTGAAAGTACATATGTACTAACTGATTTCGCCACTATCAACAGTCATGAAATCATTAAACACTTTTTGAGCATCTACTATCTACCAGACATTGCACTGCCTGCAGGGGTTTACCAAGACTATGCAAAAATGAAGGAATAAATAAATGAGGATGCCTTTTTCTAAGACCAATACAAGGGTACTATATGAATAAGCAGTGGGAATAACAAAAATACAAAGAGTACAGAATCTCCTTTGAGATAATCTAGCATGTCAGATACCAAATTATACCACTATATGTAAATACAGTGAGCTCAAGGTATTATAGGAACACAGAAGGACAGAGGAAGGGCATCTAATCCAGCTAACTAGCACTTTTCATAGTGTGTCCTCTTTCTACAAATGAGATGTTGCTCATCAAAACAATGAAATGAAACACTAGAAACACTATTCCCACTCCCAATAAATATAAGTAATAATTCATTTTTCAGAAGCATTTATCTTCTTGTACGGGGATGTCTTTTGAACCGCAGATTTTACAAATACTATTTTCTGCCTGTACCAATTTCCTCAAGACCCAACCACTAATTTCTAGCTCTATCATTCAAGTATCAGCTTTAGCTATCATCTCGGACAACTTCCCCAATCAGTCATAATCCTACATAAAGTAGATTTCCCCTAGTCTCTAATCCAATAGTATGTTCATTTCCTTCACTATATTAACTAATTTGTAATAATCTATTCATTTACTTGATGTTACCCCTCCCACTAGAATGTAATCTTTAAAAGACAGTACCATGCATATTGAGATAATGTGCTAAATTCATTTAAGTCATTCATTTAAGAGACTATTTATTGAATTAGTATTCTAAGGGCTGGGGATATAGAAGCAAATAAAAGGGATTAAAACTTTTGTCCTCATCTAGCTTACACTCCAGCAGAGAAAGGAAGACAAAATATATTAAGTGGTATGTCTGTTAGGAGAAAAGTGTTATGGAGAAAAATTAAGCAGAGGAAGGTAGATGGGAAGTCCTGGGAGAGAAGTGTAATTTTATTTTTTATTCATTTTATTTTATTTTTTGAGTTGGAGTCTCACTCTGTCACCCAGACTGGAGTGCAGTGGCCGCTCCCAGCCACCGCAGCCTCGACCTGCTGGGCTCCGGCGATCCTTCCACCTCAGCCTTCCAAGTAGCCGGAATTACAGGCATGCGCTACCACGCCCAGCTGGTTTTTTGATTTATTGTAGAGATGAGGTCTCGCTGCCCAGGCGGGTCTCGAACCCGCGGACTCAGGCAATCCACTCACCTCAGCCTCCCAAAGGCGCGGGATTACAGGCTGAGCCACCGAGCCCGGCTGAAGTGTAATTTTAAATAGGGTGGTTGGGCTAGGCCTCACAGAGAAGGTGCCAACTTAGTAAAAATTTTAAGGAAATAAGACAGTAAGCCACCATGGAGATATCTGGGTGGGGAGGAAACCATCACAGGCAAAGACAACAGGTAGCGCAAAGAGTCTAAGGAGGGAGCACACCTGGCTTACTCAACGAGCTGGAAGACCAGCATAGCCTGAGAATAAAATGAACAAGGGGAGAAGGTAAGAAATGGGGTCAAAAAGGGGAGAAATCCAGAATAGCATGCCTACTATAAAAGCAACTTTAGCTTTTATAGTACTCTAAGTAAAATGAAGACCCAGTGGAGAGCTCAGAGTGGAGACATGACATTTTCTGGTTTATATTACTAAAGAATTATTCCGGCTGATGTGTTGAGAATAAGTAGGGGGAGGAGTGGACAGCAAGGGTAAAAAGCAGGGAGACCAGTTCAAAGTTGCAGTCATCTAGGTGAGATGATGATGGCTTACACTGAGTGATAGCAATGGTGTGGTGAGACGCAGACATGAGAAACAATAGGTTTCCTGATGAAAAAGATATGGGGTGTGTGAGAACAGCAGAGTCAACAATGATTCCATGGGGTTCATCAGCAACTGATTTGGGAAATGCTGATAAAATGTTAAAGAACCAGAGTTAAATTTTATATATGTTAAACGTATGAATAAAATGTTGATAAGTTGCACAAAGCTTTCATTTAAAATAAAGTCATACTAATATCAATAATCCAAAGGACTCATTCTTACTTCAAGCTACTTAAGTAGAACAACCTGATCAATTCTCATAAACATACAAACCAACTTTAATACCCTTCCCACGACAGACAGACACACACATACAAGCACACACACAGCCCATACAGCTCATATCCAGACTTCTACAGTAAATTCACAGCAGTAACGCCTTGATTTTCTGCTCCAACATCTCTACAATAGCTTCAATCCAAAATAAAAGGCAGGCAAACCAATTCCCTAAGTTTTTCCTAACACTGTCAGCTAAAATCTCCTAAGCACATCATCCCATGCAAATAAATGCCCACATAGGTCAAAACCCACCATCATCTAAGCCTAACCTGTACAAAAGAATTACCGGTGAGGGTTTTAAAGAAACAAATCTTCAAAACTATCCTTCAAAATTCAGATTCATTAGGCTAGGGAATAGGTCCCTACCTCCCACATTCTTAACAAGAATCCCAGGTGATGCAGCCGGTTTGGAAACCACGATGCTCAGAATCACCTGCAATGGAAGAAAGCCACTTATATACATAAATCTAAGGGTAACTTGGGGGAGTGGAAGGGAGGTTGTGGAGGTAAAGACTTAAAAATCTCTTACCCTGTGGATCTAATATCAACAGCAGTCACCATGTGTCAACAAGAGTAGACAACCACCACCACCATTAAACCAAATCTATATGCAGGTGTACAATTACTACAAAACGTGTAAACCACATTCACAATCGGAGGCAGAGAAAAGAAAGAAACTGAAAGCAAGTTTGCCCACCTCTCTACTAGATTCAAAAATCCTTTTCTTTATGAATTTATAATTTACATACAAATAATTTATCAAGAAGGAGGATACCATCATATGAGAATCAAAATTAATTTCCTAGAGAAACACTTAAATTACCATTTTCCTCAATTGTGGCTCCAACTTCTAAAGACATCAGAACTTCTCGGTGAATCTCAAAATCCTTCCGGAGTTGAATTCATGATTCCTGACACTTCTCACAGCATAATCTTCTTTTCTATTCTCTTTTGTGCCTACCAAATTCTCAACTTTTTGTTTTATCTCCCACATCCAGACTTTTGTTTCCTAGTTTTTAATCACTCCTTAAGCTTCACCTGCTCCTCTAAAGTCCTCTAATTAAGCAGAGCCTGATCAAGAAGTATCACTCACCCCCACAGGGCCTGCAAGATATCCTCCGTTGCTACCAGATGTGTTTGAATATGCTTGTACAGGCTTGTAGGCACAGGAATAGACACAGAGCTGGTCAATCTTTACAGCGCTTTTCTTTAAATTATAAAATCCTCAAGTACTAATATCATCCAAATCATGTCTGCAAAATGTGTCTCAGGAGCACAAAGAGCTAATGTGTATATACAACATATATTCCAATGTATTATGAAGATGTTCTCCAGATAGCTCATATGCACCCCAGAGTTCAAGTTCCCTACTTAGAAGAGAATAAATATGGCTCTGGTTGCCTATTCAGTTCTAGCCATCGTTCATTTAATTTACACTTGCAACTCCAAAGAGTCAGAAATGGTCAATGAGTTAAGTAGAAACTACTTGAGTGGGAAGGAAGATGTGATTAAGGGAGAAGAAAACAGAAAACTGGCTTTAAATATTTTTGCAGTACCCCCTCTTCCTGGAACACACAAACCAGAATAACTAGATCTCAAGAAATACAGCCTAGCAGATAGGATGCTAGACAGATCCTAACACATCACAAAACAAAACTGAACAAAACAAAACTTGCCTTGAAAGTACCAGCCATATTCTGAGATCATAGTTATATTTGAAAGTGTATGGCAAGACTTAAACTTAACATCCAAGACTCTAGTCACTATGCTCAGAGAAAAGGCGGGAAAGGGACACTAGTTTTTTCTATTTTCCATATAACAAAACAACAAATATGGAAACCAAAAGGAAAAACACAGTTAAAATCTTACCACAACAGGTCAAATCATTTTCAAGTCCCAGTCTATAAATTACATATACATCTATATGCAGACTGGGATTCCAAAAGATTCAAGAGTAAAACCTATTTACAAAATGTACTTTAACAACTAGCTTCCAAAAGGGAATTTCAGTACAATTATAGTATTATACACATAGAACTGTCTTAATAAAGAACTTTTTCTTCCAAAATATTATCTCAACCAAGTTAGGATACAGCAAGGAAGGAAGAAAAGTCACTGAAAGCACCACTCTACTAAAATTGAGTCAAAAACCTCCCCACTTAGCTGCCCAAGGCAAAAAAATACCAAACTAAATAAGGAGCTGAGAACTAGCTTATTATTTACAAAAAACCTAAGAACTCTGTAATTACTCCGTCTTTTCAAATTGTAAAACAATAAAAGCTGTTAGAATATGATACTGAGATATTAGCTGGTTCCAACAACAATCTAGTTTTCAGCAATTCTTCCAAAAGAATTCTAAATCTTGACCTTCTATTTAGTAAGCATACCTCTCAGATTCAGAGTTCTGGTTAGAAGTAAAGGGTGTGTAACAATGGCAATGAAGTGGGCAGCACTGAAAATTCTAATTATTACTACTCTATTAACTTCAGAAATGGGAAAACAAGGTGTAAAAAGACTTGAGTCAGCTTCTGGGGTCTTCCATCATCTTCTTTGATGGGAAAACATCCTATATCTATACATCCCAACTTTCTTGGGTCCTACCTTCCCAGATACTCTTTTCTCTAGACTATCCAGACTGGTGGAAGTAAGAGTCATTCCTCAGGCTATTAGTGTCCCTATAAAAAAGAATCTTCTCCAGAGTCTTTGAACCTATATGTAGAATCGCAAGCCACAGGATACAGTTGTTTGTAACATTTGAAGAAATATTTTGTTTTCTTCTACTATGTGCTTAGTACAAAGCACATGGGGGGGGGGGAAGAGGGAAAGAGAGAGAGGAAAAATACAGACTAGAAAAGAACAGAGAAGACAGATAAACCAAGGGAATAAAGACACCTATATCCTACAGTGTACTCAAGTCAGCTGTGAAATTCACTCAGATGTGTGGCTCACTGCCTAAACCAACATATACATCTGGTAATAATAAACACTGATAAGTCATAAACAAAGAGTTTTCTTAACCCTACAAACTATTGTAATATTAAAAATTTACATAAAATACAATCGCAGAATATGTTAAAAACTGATTTTTTAGATGATATTTCAATCTAAGTTACCATACTAAGAAATAAAAAACTAGTATTTTACTGTCTTGTTTTCAAAACATTAAAATCTTTGATTTGACCAAGTTACAAATCTGTTTTCAGTAGAAAGAGAAAACACATTGCCTCTATTTAACGCAAAGGACAAAAAAGATCATCCCTGCAAATCATAATGTTTGGGTTCACGATGAAAACAGGAAACAGACAGCCTGCCCAGGTATAATTATGGTTGTAGTCTAATGTGCCTTCAGGTTCAGCCAAGAATTAAAACCCAGTGAAGAGAGTAAGCAGAATGTACTTGCCTCTACCTTGCTACAGAATGCAACTTTTAATAATACTCCCAGCAACATGTTACATAACCAACAGTAAACAACAATCTGATTCAAACCTCATTAGTAACAACATTCTGCCACTGTCTCCCACTGAAATTAATAGCTGACTTTGCCAGAGGGGAAAGAAATGCAACACATATCAATCTACCCATTTCTGTGGCGCCTACCACAGTGAACCAGACAAGCAGATAATACTACCATATCTGTACAGAACCTACAAAAATATTTTATTCTTTGTTTCCAGTTTGCTGCTCTCTTCCTTTTAACTAGACCAGATCGTGTGGATGTGTTTAAAATCTAAGAGGAAAATCCTTGAGAAGGTTCATCTAACTTTTCCTGACTGGTTCAGCTAAGATCTGAAGGGAAGGGAATGGATACTTGTAACAAAGACACACGAATAAATAACAGTAAGTAAAAAGTACCCACTGAGGGAGCAGCAATGTAGAGGGAAAGAAGGAAGCTATAGAAATGATCACACAATCATATACAAAAATTACATTTGAAAAATCCAAACATAATATATACAATCTTTATAAAGGTTAAATTTGGTTAAATCGTCTCTTCTGTATTTTTATAATTTGGGGGTTCACCTTAGTGAAAAAAAGAAGTTACCAAAGGAGTAAAAGAAAGACTATAAAATAATTTGTTACAGACCTGCAAATAGCTCCTTATTAGGAACACATTAATTTCATAACATTCAGATCAATGAATGTGAAACTGTCACACTGAGTGTAGGTACTGTTTCCCCCACAACTGCAGACTAGTGCATTGGCATCTAGCAGAAATTTTAAGCTATTTGGACTACTACTAAATCTACTGGGACTAAAGTTTTCAACCTTTCAGCTTTCAAATTAAAATTAGAAACTAACTCACTTGGGCAATTCACATACTCTAAGGAAATTCAAGTACTCTGGTTCTAAAAAAGCATCTTAAAAAACGCAACCCAAGTGCCCTTTCCTCCCAACTTCTGTGAGGCCAGGTCATCTATCCAGTCTTTGTTGCTAAATAAGAACACTTTTGGTAATGCTAGGCAACAGGCAAGATGTGACAAACCCAACCAGACTTCAAAACTTTTTCCAAAGAAAGATAAGGTAAACAAGATACATTTAGTGCCTCACCCATTTAAACGCACAAGCTGCCAAAAGTGCCCCCCCACACACACACATCCCGTCCCCCCCACTGCAGACCTTCACAAGTGGTCAGGAAACATTGTCTTCGCAATCAAGATAAAGATCGGGCCCAGGGTGTTCGGGCATTCCTCACCTTCGGGCTGGCCGGAGCTCCATTCTCCGGTGCCATCAACACCAGAATCGGAACATTCTGTTAGGAGGCGGACAAACGTCCAAACACCCTGACTATCCTCGCCCGAGTTCTTTTTGCAACCAAAATCTGTTTTGGCTACTGAGCATGCTCAGACTTAAGACAGGCGCCACATGGGAGTTTTCAAAGCTTAGGCTCCAAACTCCACGTAATAACAGCAGCTGAAAGGGGAAGAGGGAAAAGGGGGAGGAGGAGGGGAAGAGGCTGGAATAGGAATCTGAATATCTGATTTTGAAGTCAAGGACCCGAACAGGGGCTGAATATGGGGAAGGCAAAAAGACACTGCTTTGGCATTCTCCTTGCAGCACACAGAAGTAGTTTACGCGAAGTGGAAATCTCTGCAATGGTGAAAACTGACATTGCAAGTGGCGGAACCCAAGTCTAACTACCAGCTGGGTGTAGTAGCAGGTCACAACTGCCCAGAGTGTAATTCCCGCCGATAAGCGTGGATCCTTATCTGTGAAACACAAAGCGACGGCGGCACGGATTCATCGAGCCATTGGACGGCTTCGCGGTGCAGCCGATCGGCGGCTCGACCAGCCCCGCAAACCCATCGGGACGTGCACCGAGGGCGGTGCATCCGATGGGGCAGGAGAGCACGCCGCTCCTCCGACAGACGCGGGGCCGGCGATCCTCTCCAGGGCGTCCCGAACACCTCCCTCCGCAGTCCTGGCGGCAACGCGGGGCTGGGACCACGGCCAGTTCCCGCCCCGCCTCGGGACGCCCGGGGCCGCAGGAGAGGCCTCCGCGGTCGGCTGGGCCGTACAGTCCTCGCCCGCAGGGACCCCGGCAGGCCAGGACTCGGCCTACCTCCCGCCCCGCAGGCCCGTCGCTTCCGCTCTGCCCGCGGACGAACGCCCCCGTCCCGGCCCGAGTCCGTCGGGACAGAGCCTGTGGCCCCCGGGCCCACCCGCCCGCGCACGGGGACCCTTCCTCACTCACGAGCCGGCGGGGCGCGCTCTCCCGGCGCCGTCGCAGCGCTTCCCCTCGCTGCAACTTTATTAGCAGCGCGGCCACGGGACACGCGCACGGCGCCCGCTCGCCCAGGACCCGGATGAGGCAGGGAGGGAGGGAGGGAGCCTGGGAGAACGCCCGCTGGGTCTGCGCATGCGCGCCAGAGCCCGCTTGACCGCTGCGGGACCGAGGGGAGGGCCTCTTGGCCGGGTGGCCGAAGGAAGGCTCCGCGCCCGGCTCGTTCGGAAGCCTCCGCGCCTGGCTCGGCGCCCGCACACCCCGACTTCCGATCAGCCGGAGGCGTTCGCGTCGCTGGCCCGGCCTGAGAGTGGGAGTCAGCTCGCTCCCACCACCGCCACCATGGCCACTAGTAGTCTCCACTAGCCAGATCACCACGCGTTATGATAAAATAAAGGAATTGGCCTTGATATGGACAAATGAAGATTTCAGTCAAGTGTCAAGTGTAAACAAAGACTTCTCCTGATACGACGTAGCTACTTTTACTGTTGTGTAGTATAAATCTGAACGAAGAGAGTCGTCTTTCTGTGCAAAAAAGTAGCTTCAAAACGTGTTTCTGAACGTCTTACAGCTTCTCACTAGGTGCAGCCATAAAAGACTGCTCCCACAGGGCACTCTCAGAACCTTTGCTGGCCCTGGAGTTCCAAGACTAGGACTGTCCGTGCAGTAAGTTCGACCGCAGTTCAAGATACCCCCTCCACCTCCGAGGATAGGGAGATCCTGTAGGAACTCGAACCCTGGACAGAAGGAGCCGCTGAAGTGCACGAGAGCCACCCATAGACTAATATCCTCCACCCCATCTCCTGAACTCCCTTTTCTTAGTAACTAGGGCTCCTCTCAATGCTTTCCCCCTCCAAATTCCCCAAACGGTCACCATTTTCCAGAATATAATATTGGTACCACATAGGCAACTGATTTGGAGAGCACTGGTGAGGAAAAGCTTTTAAATAATTTCGTTTTTGTTTTAAAAGGTCAATACTGGCTTTCCAATATTCCATTGTAGGTTTTCTTTTTAAAATAAATTAAGTAAAAATCAAAATTGGAATCCTGTTTTACCCCCTAATCTAATCCATCAGGAAATCCTATTAACTCCACCTTCAAAATATATCCTAAATCTGACTATTTCACAACACCTCAACTGACACCTCTATGGCCTGAGCCAGGATCATCTCACCTGACACACAAAAGCTACTATTTTGCTCCAGGCTGCAGAAGTTTCCATGGAGAAGCAACTAAATAAACATTCCGGAAGTCTCGGCATTAGGGGTGGCCATCTCCAATGATGACAGAGGGCTGGTAAGGGAGTGAAGTGGGGGACAAGGGGAAGGACCAGAGAGTGCCTGGTTCCAGAGACCAAAGGGGGCATTGCTATTCCACGCTAGCCAACTGTCACCTTGGGGAATTGTGGGAATAGGGGCCCAGTGTTGGCAGGTTTGCTGATTTTTTTTAAAAAGTTGGAAATTTTGATTTTGATGCAAAAATCCCAATTTTATCTGTTTAACAACTTATTTCTCTCTCTCTCTCTCTCTCTCTCTCTCTCTCTCTCTTCTCTCCTGTCCCTCTCCCATCCCCCTTTCTCTCTCTCTCTCGCGCTCTCTCTCTCTCTCTCTCTCTCTCTCTCTCTCTCAGACATTCTGGAGGCCAACTCTATACAAGCCAAACAAAACAAATTCATGGTCCCAATTTAGCCTGCTGGCCATCAGTTTGCAATCTCAGGTCTGCATCTTAAACTTCTTTACTACATCATAAACTTTGTGAAAGTAAAGTCTGTGTACTTTAACTCTTTGTCACACTCACTGATTATTTGTTGTTAATTCAGAAGTTTCCAACCCTTGGAAAGCACATATTTCTGGAGCCTGCATGGGTTTACAACTCCCAGAAGTGCATATAATCCTGCCTTGGAGGATCCCTTTTTTTTTTTTAACAGAACTAATGTTTGCAGAGTGCTTTGTTGAACATTATAGGACATACAATTTGGTTTAAATATTTCATACGCTACAGCTATTCTTCACTTTAACCGGTAAAATCGCCTCCAAAACAAAATATTTGCTAATTGCAGTCACTGCACATATGTAAGAACAATTTGTAACTACAGGATTCCTTTTCATAATCACATATGGAATCTGAAAGTCAACAGTGTTGCTTCCTGAACTGTATGTCCACATAATGATCGAATCAACCAGAGATTCCAACCTCTCCAAGTTGCTACATGAGCTCAACTTAGGTCTTAAGTTAGAAAAGATGATAAATAGAAGGGGGAATAGAGATCTTAGTAGCACAGCTGAAGACTTCCAAAGACTAATAAATTACACAGACCTCAAAAGGTATAGAAAATGAGAAGGATCACTAAATATCTACATTGCCAGAAAAGATTATCAAACAGCCAATCAACAGGCCTGCCAGAGACCTAGAATGAACTAAGCAAAAGCAATCAAGTGGGATATAAGAACAAATGTAGAACAAGATGATCTGAACAGATAGACATAGTCAGTGAGGCATAAAAATAGACAAACTGCTTTTTTAGTTTAGCCATTCACCTGACTAAGAAGATCAGAAAAAAAGCAGCTTCAATGCTCAGTTTTACTTTACTTGTAGAGAAACCGATTTCTGGATAATTTAGGCCAGTAGTTCTCAACCAGGGGTGACTGCACCCCCAGGAAACTTTTGGCAATGTTTGAAGATATTCTTGACTGTCACAACTAGAAGAGTGGGGCTACCGGCATCTGGAGTGTAGAGACCAGAGACACTGCCGAATATATTATTCAGCTCAACATGTTGACAGTGCTGAAGCTGAGAAACCCTGATTTAAACCCAAAATAGATTTTTTCTTTAATTGGGTTGATGTTTAGGGAGGAAATGGTTCTTTTCTTTGAACGTTTTCAGTAGTTTTTAAAATTATTCATTAGCCTAAATGTTTAGCCTGTAACCTACTCTCACCTTGAATTTTCAGGTCTAAGGTGGTGGCAGTTTTCGGGAAAGGTGGGACATTATGAAACATAAAAAGTTGGAGTAATTTTAAAAGTCTTTCTGAACTAAGCATGGTGGCACATACCTGTAGTCCTAGCTACTTGGGAGGCTGAAGCAGGAGAATCAATTGTGCCCAGGAATTCAAGGCTACAGTGAGCACAGGAGTTCGAGGCTGCAATGAGCTATGACAGTGCCACTGCACTCCAGCCTGGGTGACAGAGAAAGACCCTGTCCTTAAAAAAAAAAGTCTTTCTGCATTTTTTAAGTTTTATTTTTAAATGTAGGATAATTGAAGTAATTTGTTTTTGGTTTGAATATCCTTAATAAATATCTCAACTCCATACTTTGCCATAGTCAGGTTTTCCCTAAATGACTACTGCATACCCTACTGGGAGAATTGGAAGAATACAATGATGGTAGGAGGAGTCACCCATCCTAGGAAGCCTCAGTGAATAACACCACAGAGATCCATAAAGGGTCTTGGTAGCTATCTCAGAGACTTCTCCTTCCTCAGGCAATCATGGCAAATAGAAGAAGAATTGTCTAAGTATGCATAATTCCTCCAGATAGGGTTCTTGGAAGAAATAAAGCTTCCTTTCCAAGTTTTGAGAAGTCTATGTATGTTCTTTCATTGGCAGACTGCCCCCTGCCCTAATCCTTTTGTACTGGAAATGGTGCAGAAGCCAGAGCTCAACTGAGAAGTTCTGAGAGGAGTGAGGCTCCAAAGAAATGATGTGCAGAGACACACCCCATGATCCAGAGAGAAAAAAATTCATCATGTTTGTCAGAAGAAACTTCATGTTTCACAGAATGGGCCAAGGTTCCTTGCTGACCAGAGAATTCACTTAAGTGTTTTTATCCAATATTTGCAAGGATTTTTTCCAGTAAAAGTTTGATGTTCTGGTGTGAAATACTTCCTTAATAATCCACAGACCCGACTCAGATGTCGATATCATAATGTTTTGAAAAAAGAAAATTTTTTAAATGACAGCTGTCTCCACTCAAAGCACAGGAATCTGGCAGCCACAGACTCTGTGAAGCTTCAGAGATAGATATCTATCAGAGAATCTGTAAGCCCCCTGGAATTAATGTTCACATTTTTGTGTATATACCTACATACAAATTTTCTTCTGAAAAAGCCCATAGCTTTCATCAGATTCTCAAAAGTTTCCCTGACATCCACAGGTTTGCAGATGCTTAAGACAGTGATTACTTTACACTTGGTATAAGTTTAATATGTCCATTTTAAGTTTTCTTTTCTTCTCTTTTTCTTAGCAACATAATTAGGAGCCTCCTCTCTAGGGAAGGCAGTTTGATGTAGAGTGTAGAAACCTGGCTCGCCTGTCTCCAGCCATCTGCTACATTAAAGAAGGCCTCGTATGGCTGGAATCCAATACACAAAATTAAAAGGGTTGCTTGCACCCAGAGTCATAAAACAAAGAGGCTTTCTGAAGCAGGCCTTGGAGTGAACCCTCGTTTCTTCCTGACTTAAACGGCATCTGTTTCTCTTAATGGCGAACACCCCCCACCCAAGTTAACTTGACTAACCTCCAGGGTTCTGCATTCTCAGTTTTTGTCTTTAAAGATGTGGTCTCAGATGAGCCAAACCACATGTGTACCCCACCACAGAGCAGCAGGTGAAAATCTGGAAGTATAATGGAACTGGGGAACAAGGAGAGAGACAAACACTTCATGTTCTCTGGGAAACCCCTTGATTGAAAGAAATCTTGATCATGAAAAAACTCTGAAGTCAGACCTCTTGGTTTGAACACAAACTATCTCACTTACTACCTATGTGACCATGTGCAAGTTTCTTAACCAGTCTGTGCCTATCTCCTTATCTGTAAGACGGGATAACAGTTGTATCAAATTAATATAATTATTATGAAGACTAAATGCATAGAGACTTACAAGACACTGAGAACAGTACCTGGCACACAGTAAGTTCTATACAGGTGGTTTTTAAAAAATATCCATATTCTCCTGATACACCAGCAACTTCTAAAAATGTTCTTAGCAAATTCAGTTTTTACATAAAATGTGTATTCAATTTATAGTGCAATAGACTCTCTTCTCTTCTTACTCCAATAGTCTCATTCCCTTCTAGGCCTCTCATGCTATTAAATGGACAATTCCCACATTTCTGTTTTCATCTTGGACTTGGCTAATGAACTCCAGCCACTTAAATTCAACTATCCTCTCAACATCCCTATTGAAATGCAGTAGTTATATATTTTGTTTGACCCCATTCTTTCCAGTCCTCTTTCTTCTGCTTCCCTTGTGGTAGCATTCTCTTCCTATTTTGACAACAGTACCCTAATCCAGAGATGGGCACATGACCCAGGAGGCTTCTCATAATACCTCAGCTACCCAGGCCACTGTGTTTGGTTCATAGATGGGCCTATGACCTAAGCAAAGTAACATGTATCATCACTTAGATTGATGTATGAATGCTAAAAGGAAAAACACTCCTTCTTACTATAATTGCTAAGCTAAGGGTGACTCTGAGATGCCAGGGGCTGTCTTGCCACCATGTAGAAGGAGTTTACTTGGAAATGAAGCTAAAAGTGTGAAGCAAAGCAGAGAAACAGAAGCTAAGTTAAATTCCTGACAAAACTTTTTGAGTCCAGTTGTACCTGAATCCTTAAAGATCCTCCTCAGACTTTCTAATTATATTCTCTAGTATATTCTGCTTTTGATTAAACTAATTATATTTCTACAACTTGTAACATCTGGTGTTAAGAGTCTTACTGGATTTATCAGGTCCATATTTAAACTCCTGATATGTGTCATCCTCTCTACTCTACCTGTTCCTGCTGCCATCTTCTCCATATCAGTAAATGGCAGTTCCATCCATGTAGTTGCTCAAGTCATACCTGGCAGTCATATTGGTAGATCAGATTATTGTTCCTAAATCTTCATTCCCTCTCTGTTGTGGAATTATGCATTCATACCTTTAACTACGTGGTTTTGCAGTACCTTCCACTAGAAAATGTAAAAGACGCTTCCATGCCCCTTTGAACTTGAATCTGACTATGATGCCTTTGGTCAATATAAGTGACATGAACATTATCTTTAACTGTGATGAATCGTTTGGCTTGGTCTTTTGCACTTTTGGCATCTACCATTAAAACAGACTCCAGCTAGCCATCTTGATTTCAAGGAGGATGAAAATACATATGGAGTAGAGCTGATCCTAACCTATGATCTAGTCCCCGGCTCCACAGACCTGCGCCTGAAGCACAGCTGAGTCACAGACCCATGAGTGAAGAAAACTAATATTTACTGCTGTGTACCACCAAGATTCCGGGCTTGTTTATTATAAAGCAATAACTACCTCAAAACAATCTTCATTTACCCTTGTCTCTCACCCTCATTTATTTATTCATTTATTACTTCCTAATTCAATAATGCAATAAATATTTATTGAACACCTAATATGTATCAAGAAAGTTTTGGGTCGGGCTCGGTGGCTCTACCTGTAATCCTGTGCTTTGGGAGGCTGAGGTGAGTGGACTGCCTGAGCCCACGGGTTCGAGACCCGCCTGGGCGACCTGGCAAGACCTCATCTCTACAACAAATCAAAAAAAATTAGCCAGGCGTGGTAGCACGTGCCTATAGTTCCAGCTACTTGGAAGGCTGAGCAGAAGGATCATTGGAGCCCAGCAGGTCAAGGCGGTGGTGGCTGGGAGTGTGCCACTGCACTCCAGTCTGGGTGACAGAGTGAGACATCAATTCAAAAAAAAAAGAAAGTTTTGGGCATCAGGAATAAGATATTAAACAAAACAGATAAAAATCTGAGCTATAATAAACAGGAAATTATTTAAAATATTAAAACAAAATTTGCATGTCCCATGCCAGTAAGTAAATAAAACCATAAATGGAGGTTGGGGAGAAAGTGCTGGGATGAAGAGTGTATACTGTTTTGATGGGGCAGTCAAGGTTAAATAGGGTGGCCCTTCCACTTTCAATCAGCACCAAGTCTGATTCCCTTCAAACCATAGCTCCAACCTGTCCATTTCTCTCCATGCCTACTATCCACAGATAGACCTAGGTCTAGTTCTGGTCGTCATCATTTCTCACCTGGACTATCTTCTACTTCCATTCAGCTTCATGCCACTCCCTTATCACCCCATAGCTTTTCCATGTTAAAAATATAAATAAGATTATGATCACCCTTGCATTAAAGCTCTTCAAGATCTTGCCATTGCTTTTGATATAAAATCCGAACTCTCTCCCATGGTCTGTCTTGAGTGATGTGGTCCCTGCCATGGCCAGGTTGTCCCCTGTTCCCTGCTCACACTGGTCTTTCTGTTTTTCACTTGCCACAAGCTCTTCCCCAAATTAGGATCCTTGTACATGTGATCCCCTTGCTTGTTCTCTCTCTCCAACTTGGGAACCTGCTAAATACTTTGCCTACTGCTCTCGACTTGTCTCGCCCCTTCTTGTTAACCTTAGGTCTCAGCTTAAATGCCATTTTCTGACAAAGGCTTTCCCTGGCCATGTCCACTCCCCTTCCCCCACCTCCACCCTACCTGGATTGGGTCTCCCCCCATTATACACTGCCAAAGCATCTAGCTCTTTCCATGCTGGGACTCACTGCTCACATGCCACGACATGATCAAAGTCTGTATTTCCCACTGTAATTAAGTTTCTCTTCACAACTGAATGCTCAACACTTAGATCAGAGCCTAGCATACCGTAGGCCCTCAGTGAAGAGTCACTGAATTTTTGACTTCAAGTTTGGTCTTACATTTGTTCCTACTCAAAATCACTTTGCTTCCATTTAATTTATCCAACTGTCCTCATCAAATTTTAGGATGTAATAGGATGTGATGCACTTCATCCCTCAAGCAGAAACTCAACCCTTAAATTTACCATTCATTCATTCACTTATTCATTCAATATAAAAATGTTTATGTAGTAGCTACTGTGTGCCTGGCACTGTGTGAAACACTAGGAATCCAAAAGTAAGTGTGATCCTCTGCCGAGACTGTCTCCTGGGGGATGTTTGATTGTCTTTTGTCTTCAAGTGATCTTGAATACTAGATGAAAGGCCTAGAAACTAAAAATCAAAATCTGTCATTTTAAAGATGTAAACCCAAGTATTCTCAGTGGAGGAGATTCTTCTCTCTTTTAAGGAGTTCCTTGTTTTGTAAAAAGCTCCCATTTATGGTTGACCATTTAACTATGAAAATGTAAAACAAGGACCTTTTTCTGTAGTAGAGCTTTTAGCACCAAAGGGTTAAATCATTCAGTGTGATAATTCAAAAGGTTGTTACAGACAAAGCTGCATCTCACTTAACTACATTTCCTAGAATGCTTTATTGCTAAAGATAGATTTTTAAATCACTTTATAGTTTTCATACAAATAATGCATGTTTATTGGGAAAATTCAAATTGCAGAGAAAAGTCCAAAAAAGGTAAAAACGACTTGAAATTCCATGAATCAGAAATGACCATGGTCAATAAACTGATGCGATGTCTTGCCAGCCATCTCTCCATGCATACATGCATATAAAAATAGCTGATCTTGATCAAACACTTGCTTTATGCCAAGTACAGAGCAACATGACTTATATATTTTATAAAATATCATAGTAACCCTACAATGTAGTCACTATTACTAACATTATCATCCTCTTTTTTATAAAGAAAGAAACAAGTTACAAGCCACTAAGGAACTAGCTGTTGAAAATGAACATATTTCTATAGGTTGTGTGAGTTTACAACTCCTCCTAGAAGTTTTTCTAACCCTGCCTTGGAAGTTATCTTTTAAAGGAAATGATGTTTGCAAAATGCTTTGCTGAACATTAAAGGAAAAAAGAGAATTTGTTTGAAATATTTTAGACAGAAGGCCCATTCCGTGCTTCGTACATTCTGTAAAATCTTGCATCCTTTGCTTTCCACAGCTCGGTCCCTTCCAACCTCTCCTAGCATCTCATACCTCGCTTCTTTCCCTTTATCATTCAACTGATCTCTTGCTGCCCCACTGTTTCCACCTCCTACCTGACCATCACATTCCTATCAATACACCTTTGCTTTTGCAGTATCCTTTATAGGAGATATCTCATCTAGCAACCTGTGCAACATTCCTTCCCAGGTCACCCTTTTTTTTTTGAGCTGGAGGTCTTACTCTGTTAAACAAGCTGGAGTACAGTGGCATGATCGTGGCTCACTGCAGTCTCAACCTCCTGGGCTCCAGTGATCCTTCAGCCTCAGCCCCCTGAATAGCTGGGACTACAGTGCGCACCAACACACTTGGTTATTTTTTTGATTTTTGTAGAGACGAGGTCTTGGTATGTTGCCCAGGTTGGTCTCAAACTCCTGAGCTCAAGTAATCCTCTCATCTTGGCCTCTCAGAGTGCTGGGATTACAAGCATGAGACATTGCATCCACCAGGCTCCATTCTATTCCTTCTCCTCCTTCATGAGGCCTGACTGATCCTCAAGGATCTTTTCTTGATGCTTGGCATTCTGGGAGGTGCACAGGAAGAAAAAGAGATGTGCAATGTAGAGATGGTGAGAGATGAGGGGTCTCAAGGCCATTTACAGATGAGGAAATTGAGGCTCGGAGAAGTGAAGTCAATTCCTGAGTTTATGCAGATAGCCAGTGATGGAACTAGAATTCAGACCCAGGTGTGGCTAACTCCCAAGCTCTTGCTCTACCCATTATACAACACTGCCTGCTCTCCTGACTCCTTATTGAGACACAGAATCATTCTAAACATTTGTACTCCAACAAAATGGTTCTTATAAATCCTATGATGAATGTCAGGGAACCACAATACTCTGTAAACCCAGCTGGGAAAACAATAGGTTACTAAGTAAGAGAATAAATAAATAAATGTGTCAATGCTCACAATTGCAATGTCCAATTTGAATTTGTATCATTGGGTGATGGTGAAGTCATACAGAGTAAGTAGGCTATAAAACTCTGTATTTATTCTAACAGCCAGGTAAGGGCCCTGAGCAAACTCAATGGCCCTGAGTGAATGGAGTTAGTGTTTCAACATGTTTATCTTGAAGTGTAGTGAAACCTATTCATTCTATTTGTAGAATGACTAATACTTCCGTGGAAGTATCATTTACAATATGGTGGCATTACTAATGTGCCACATTAGAGGTGATTTGAAGTGATGAATCCAATCAGTTAAGCTCCTCTAAGTCAACTCTGGCTATCCACCTCAAGCTGTGTCAGGTTTCCATTGCAGAGAGGCCATGCTAAGCAGTCCTGGCGTGTTGATCTCACCTGTGTTGTCTCCACAAATCTGCTTTAGTGTAGCACTGCTGCACTGTGTATAAAAGCCAAAGTTCAAAAGCTTTAAAAAGCCGGTAATAAGTCAATAAAGTCCCCTTCCTCAAATGGATGAAATAGAGGGAGCCCTCTGCCAGGACATCGTACCAGAAATGAAAATTTGTGTGAGTTCTAAGTTCCAGTGTGATTCTGGATACAATGTGTCTGAGGTCAGAATAAAAACCATCTGGTTACTGCTTCTGATTTTCAGGACCACAGGAAAGAAGCCTATTTCTCATATAAGATATTTACTTTGCCGGGCTCGGTGCTCAGCCTGTAATCCCGCGTCTCTGGGAGGCTGAGGTGAGTGGATTGCCTGAGCCTGCGGGTTCGAGACCCGCCTGGGCAGCGAGATCTCATCTCTACAATAAAATTTAAAAAATCAGCCGGGCCTGGTAGCGCGCGCCTGTAGTTCCAGCTACTTGGAAGGCTGAGGCGGAAGGATCGCCAGAGCCCGGCAGGTCGAGGCTGCGGTGACCAGAAGTGGCCACTGCACTCCAGTCTGGGTGACAGAGTGAGACTCCAACTCAAAAAAAAAAAAAAGGTATTTACTTTACTTGCTTATGATTGCAGATGAGCTTCTATTATATGCTAAGAACTATATTGGTAAGAAATTATCTCATACATTCCTTCTTTCATGAAAGAACAAGGATTTTTAGAGATAAATATATCAACGGAAAAGGACACTCATATCTCTCAATGAAACTCTTTCCCTATCTCTCCAGTTAGTTATCTGATACCATGCTTACAACTTCCTTTCTGATTGATTTATTCACTCAACAAACATTGTTGAGTACTTGCTTTGTGCTAGGCTCTGGACTAAACACTGGGAATGCCTTAGAGAACAAAAATGGGTAGGGGCTCTGCTCTAATGGAACACAATCAAGTCAGACATAAATCACTTTAATTCTAGTTTTCCTAAATAAGATGATTCTAGCCAGGCATGGTGGCTCATACTTGTAATCTCAGCATTTTATGAGACTGAGGCAGGAAGATTGCTTGAGACCAGGAGTTTGAGATTTGCAACATAGCAAGGCTCTCATTTTTACCAAAAAAATAAAAAACTTAGCCTGACGTGGTGTATGTCTGCAGTCCCAGCTACTAGGAAGGCTGAGGCTTAAGGATTACCTGAGCCCAGGAGGTTAAGGCTGCCATCATCCATGATCATGCCACTGCACTCTAGCCTGGGACAGAGTGAGAATCCTACTTGTAGATAGATAGATAGATAGATGGATAGATAGATAGATAGATAGATAGATAGATAGATAGATTGCTAAACTCAAAACACTCCCTTTATTCTTCTGATAGCAATGGTTGAGCTAAACTTTTTTTTTTTTTGAGTTGGAGTCTCACTCTGTCACCCAGGCTGGAATGCAGTGGCACGCTCACGGCCACTGCAGCCTTGACCTGCTGGGCTCAAGTAATCCTTCTGCCTCAGTCTTCCAAGTAACTGGAACTACAAATGCATGCCATCACACCTGGCTAATTTTTGTGGTTTATTGTAGAGACGAAGTCTCACCAAGTTGCCCAGGCTAGTCTTGAATCCCTGGGCTCAGGCAATTCTCTTGCCTCAGCCTCCCAAAGGGCTGGGATTATAGGCTGAGTCACTGCACTTGGCTGAGCTAAACTTTTTAAAATGAAAATATTTTCCCTCTCTCATTCATCTCATCATTACATGCCTGGAATTTATTTTTGAGGTCATAACCAACATCAGGTAAATAGATATATTCATGCCTTCCTTGTCATTTTTGTCATTTTATGTCATTTTTGACATAACCACAAACAAATTGGAGTAACCAGAGGTACCCAGACACCCAAGCACCCACACCCGCATTAGTCCCTGAAGGATTTAGCACCTGGAGTGCTGTTAGTTACCACTGACTCACAAACAAGTCATGTCTTCATCTAACTGTGATAGTTCACCTTGAAGACCCCAACAGTTCTGGAACTACAAAGATGTCACGAATAATTTCATCAACAGGCTAATGCCCTGCAGTTAAATGAACATAGCAAAGCAGATTATATGCGGAGTGGTTTCTAGCTGCTACCCTCAGAGATTCTTAGTAGCTATAAGAAGGAGCTAATTAGGTTCTTTTGTTTTCTTCACAGCACAGGAGGACAAATACACTGAGAGAAACGCATTCCTCATTCACACTTGATTGTTCTTACTCCTTACAATTGAAAGAAAGGACTAAACACAAGTTGACCGTAGTTAGGGATATCTGTGAGCGTGAGGCAGCAACGAATGTGGTTTTCTTGGCCATAAAGACACACTGGTCCCTGCAGTCTACTGAGTCTAGGTTGTCCAGAAGACTTCTGGAAGAAGAGCTCTGGGCATGGTTGGGGATACAGCCAGCCCTAGAGTGGCCCTCCTTCCCTCTCTCTCTGTCTTTCTTAACATTTCCAGTATTCTTCGTAGTTAGACTACTCACAAGACACTCCAAAGCTGAAGTACTCTTCAAATGAAGGTTCTACGGAGTAGAAGCTCATGCCAAGCCTCTTCAGAAAAACAATGGCTTCTCTCATGCCAAACCCATTTGCATTTTGGCAGGGACATCAACTCTCATCCAAGCAGTTGTGGACAGAGCTATAGAGCTACTTCCACTCAAACCACATGGCACAATTCAAATCTACTGATACAGGAATGAAATGGCCCATGTCACTTTCCTGATGAGATGTGTATGTCCACAGTGGACACCACAGGCTTACTGGACTCCACTGTGACCAGCCCAGCTCACAAAGTGAGGGCCAGCTTTCCCCACACAAGGCATTTCTTGATTCACTTATCTGCCCAAGCACTCATTGTACTTTTACTGACAATCTACTCCATAGCAGGCTTTGTGAAAAGTGTGCTAGACACAATGGTGAGCAGCAGACCCATCCCTGCTGACATAGATGGCACAAGATAGTGGGAGGAGGGTCAAAACCGAATAACCACACTGTATAAGAAGGGACATGGGTGAGTGAGAACACAGAACCAGGGGCAGGGAGGGAGGACTGTGCGGACAAATAGGTGCCTGGGGTAAGATCTGAAGAATGAATAGGAAGGAGCTCATGAAGTGAGAGTAAAATCTGGGTGAGGATGAGTGAGGGTGGAGGAAGTCTTCTAGGAAAAAAGAACAGAGTGTACAGAGACCCCAGCAACATGAGGACACATGATGGAGACAATGAGAACTAAGGCCTATGTGTTAGACACAGAAATCAAGGGGGGGATGGGCCTGGAGAAGGGGCAGGACACCCCAGGGCTTTGTAGGTCACAGGTAGTATTCTGGAAGTATCCTAATGTTGCATCAGAAGCATGTCAGAGCTGTTTGCTTGACTCTTCCCAGCCTCAGGCAATCGCCTCCATAGTGAGGAGGAAGGCTGGAGGTGAGAGAGGGGGTACTTAGGGGAAGGAGGTAGGAAGA
Organism: Carlito syrichta; assembly: GCF_000164805.1. NCBI lineage: Eukaryota > Metazoa > Chordata > Mammalia > Primates > Tarsiidae > Carlito > Carlito syrichta. Next base: position 156,506 of record NW_007247157.1, on the reverse strand, counting down.
TGGATAGAAGAGCTTGTCCTTACTCATAGGATAAGCTCTTCTTCAGCATTCCAGGAGCACCAGCCCTATCTTATCTGTGACCTCTACCCAAGGCCAGGCTAGGACCACTCTGCCACGCAGACCCAATACCTGATGCTCCCAAGGCCTTGCATAGCTCCCATGCGATGCTACAGACTAATAACTATAGGGACCCAGGTCCAACTGCCCTAGCCCACCCCCGCCACATACCTGCTGATAGGAAAGGCAGGAGTGAGAAGGAATGTGAGAGGAACTGGGGAGGCATGTCTGGGCTGCACAGGACCAACAGGAGGACTGAGACCCACATGCTACTTTCACCCTTCTAGGAGATGTTGGATGTCACTTCCCCTTGGGGGGGCCCTTCCATGACTCCTAGATGACAAGACATGGAAAATCTCAAGGCACCTGAAATTATATTTCTGTAACATAGGGTACAGGTAGGAACATGTCTGTCCAACTCTTTTCTGTAGTGTTTGGCACATACTAGTGCATAGTCTACTCACAGTAAATGTTTGTTAATTGAGTTATAATGCAAAACATAAAAAAGACAATTTTATTTTATCTTAATACCTTGAGGGAAAAATCTGGGAGGAACACCCCAAGTTAACAGTGAAAACAATCCCATTTCTTGTGCTCAGAATTGGGGTAGGTGAATTCATCATGAATGTTTTAAACAGGTAGAGAAGTCTTGGACTAGACAGGGGCTCCTGCAGACTTTGCTTTTATTTACTTATAAGACATTGATTTTGATTTGGGGTTTTTAAAAAAATAATTATAGGGAACTTACTAATTTTGTTCAAGTCAGTGCTTTGGTAAAGGTTGACAAGTTCTCCACAGACAAGTTTTCAGTATGGAGACGGGTCTCTTGGTCCTTTGTATGCGTGTGTGTGTGTGTGTGTGTGTGTGTGTGTGTGTATGTATGCACATGTGTGTATTTTTGTATCTGTGTGTCTATGTAGGAGGTCTCCTCTCTAGTGACCTAAGAAGGGCCCAGCTCTGGTTCACTGGTCAGAAGTCAGCAGATTTAGTCTAAGACTGTAAGGTAAATTTTGTTGATTTTCCCTAATGAAACACTGGAGAGATCCTTTTACTCACCTCTGAACCTGGAGGGAAATTCTTGCTGTGGAGTCATTTAAATAACAATAGAGGGGAAGAATCCCAATTTAATGGGATTGTCCTTCAAAAGAAAAGAAATGTGCTCACTCATTCACTCTTTTCATGCAGTTGGACCTGGGGACTGAGCCTAGGTTGGAGCTGGGTCTCCCTCACCCTCATGGCATGGGAAAGGGGCCATGGTGCTCTGCCTGCTGTCAGTGTCTCCCAGCTCACCCGGAAGCTGGGACTCTCTCCTGGCCCTCTGTAGGGTGGGACCTCAGAGCTGTGTGCAGAGCTCTTTGTGCTTCTGCACATGTACATTTTTCTGGTGAGAAGACCCTTTGCATAAGGGATTATGGCTAAGGGATTATGATCCCCAAGAAGCTAACCACAGCTGAGCATGGCCTCATTCCTGTCCCATCATTTCACACCCCCACAGAGAGAGTGGTACACAGGGTCCACTGAGTTTGTGAATGCAAATGACAGAATAGAAAACTTCCTGCGGGGTTAGATGATGGCTGTGCCTGGGAGACAACCTGCTCTCTTTGAAGCAGAATTCACAGCTAAGAGTTCTCTACCCTCAGGCCAGGGCTCCTGCCCTGTTCAGCCAGAAAGCTTTGGGATTCTAGTGCTAGGAGAGCATTTCAGTGTCCCACAATCTGCCTTGTCCCAGGCGGCACAGTGGACCTTGGTTCTGCTAGAAAATTGACAACTGAGGTAGAATTGGCGAGAAAGGCAGTGGGCGTGGGGTGGGTAGTTGAGGATCTGCCACTGCTCTTTCAGGGCCGGGGGGTGGGATGAACAGAATCCTTCCCATTCCTCTCCTATGAACTCACAGCCTCCAGCCTGGGACTCTTATCAGAGGAGCCTTCCAATTTGATCCAGGACAAGAAAATAACATGGTGAAGTGAAACAAAGCATCAAGATAGGAAAGGGAAGACTTGGAATCCAGGGGACAAGCATGAGGAGGGCTCTGCTTGGCAGAGAAGAGGCTGCAGGTTGGGTGGGGGTGGAATCAGAAAAGGGGTGTTCAGAGTCAGCAAGAGGGAAAGGAGTTGGAGTCTGTGAGGGTGACAGGAAGGCTGGAGTACCTGGCAGAGATAGAAGTCTCAGACTTTGGACTGGGAGCTCTTTGGGCTGAAGAAGGAAAGGGTCTGGCAGTTTGAGCCCATGGGCAGTCGCCTAGGTTTCCTGAGGAAGGAAGAAGGCCCAGGAGTCTGGACAGAGTGCATAGTATTAAACTAGAAGTCTGGCATTTTAGATCGTGTCCAGGAAAGTGACAGAGATTAAACCAGACAATCCAGTGTATGTTTCTATCATGTTCATTCCAGAGTCTCTTCATTTTAATTTCTTATCATTTCCTAGTTAGCAGGTACTTGAGTCAATTCAGCTCGTAGTTTCTCCCTCAGTAAATATTGAATATTTAATAGTGAAAGATTCCTGTCCTGTGAGGAATTCTTCGGTCTTTATAAGTTCACCCTTCATCTGTTTCTAAGTAAAGATATGCATAGGCTGGGTACATGCATATAGAGTGTGTGTGTGTGTGTGTGTGTGTGTGTGTGTGTGTGTGTGTGTGTGTGTAGGGGGTAGTGGTGGTATCTCCATACAAATCATTTCTTCTGTCTTTTTCACTTCTCTCTCCTCTTCATCTTCCCTGCTGCCCCCAGCTCACAGCACCATCCTCTCTGTCTGGAGGGTCTACAAGCCTCCTCCATCCCTTCCTGACACTTATAATTTGCCTTCCAGACAGTAGACAGAGCAATATTTTCAAAGTGCGAATACAATCTTGTCAAATTCCCATCACCTCCCAGATTCAAACTCTTTGAAAGGTTTCCCATGCCTTTTAGAATAAAGGGTGTTCTTTACCACTCTTGAGTTTTCCAGCCTGCATTCTACTTCTCTCCTCCATGTCCTATGACCCTCTATATTGGTCTTCTCTTGGTTCCTTGCAGGGCATATTCTCCCTCCCTTGGTCTACGCACTCCTTCTTTCTCTTCCCACGCGTACTCAGCTTTCAGATCTCAGCATTGCTTCCTTAAGAAAGCCCTTCAGGATCCCTCAGTCTCGAGTGTCTCCTCCCTTCTAGTTTCCTATGGAACTTGTTTCTTTTTTCAGAGCACTTGTCTCGCTTGGCTATTATATACTCAGTATGGTGATTATTTGATCAGAGGTTGTCTCCCTCACTAAACTGTAAGCTTTATGAAGTTGGATGTGCCTATTGATATTCACCAGTGTACCCCTGGAAGCTAGCATGGGGCTTGGTCCCCAGCAGGCACTTGAGAAATATATGTTAAATGTATAGGTGAATGAGGACCTCTGATAACCACTTATTTATTCATTTATGTACCCAACAAAAAAATTTTTTTTTTTTTTTGAGTTGGAGTCTCACTCTGTCACCCAGACTGGAGTGCAGTGGCCACTCCCGGCCACCGCAGACTCGACGTGCTGGGCTCCAGTGATCCTTCTGCCTCAGCTTTCCAAGTAGCTGGAACTACAGGCACGTGCTACTACACCCAGCTAATTTTTGATTTATTGTAGAGATGAGGTCTCGCCAAGTTGCCCAGGTGGATCTCGAATCCGCGGGCTCAGACAATCCACTCACCTCACCCCCTGCAAAGGTGCGGGATTACAGGCTGAGCCACCAAGTCCGGCTCCAGCAAAAATTTTACTGAGGGCCTACCATGTGTCAGACACTGAGCTAGGAGTGGTGAATTCCATAACAAACAAGAAGTCTGTCTTCAAGGAACTTACAAAACGATGAGAAAAATATATAAACCTTTGTTAGAGAAGTGGCATTTGTGATGACATTCAAAGTAAAGAGTAGAAGTCAGCGAGGTCAAGAAAGGAAGGGAAAGAATTGTAGGAAAAGAACACAGCATACAGGGAGGCTGGAGGTAGGAAAAAGTTTGAAGAGTTCAAGAAATGGAAGAAAGTCAGCATGGCTGAAGAGAATGGATAAGCAAAGGGGACACAGTGAGAAATGAGGCTGGAGAGAGTTAGGGCCACTCCCTACAGGATTCAGAATCCAGAGAGGACTTTTCATTTGCTTCTATGGGAAATCACTGGAAGGTGTGAGTGGGATAGGGTTGAAGTGGCAACCTGTTCGTGTTGGTGGCTGGGTCAGGAGTGGATTACAAAGGGCAAGGACAGAGGCTAGTTAGGAGGCTAATGCAGTTGTCTAGGCAAGAGAATGGTCACTTGTTTTAGACCTGTATGGTGAGTGTAGAGATGGACAGGAAGGCAAATTAAAGAAAAATGTTCAAAGTAGGATTGAAAGGACTAAATGACAAAGTGCCATGCAGAGATGAAAATAATCAGAGGAAGAGTAGGTTTGGTAGCAAAGACCAAGACCTCTGTTGCAGATGTTTAATGGGAAATGTCTATGAGATATCCAAGCAGTTATAAGTAGACAGCATACATCTAGAGCTCAGGGAGTGGTCTGAAATAGAGATGTAAATTTCAGAAATTGTCATTGTAAAGATGTTGTGTAAAGCCATGCATATCAAGTAGCTTTTGCTGCGTAACAAACTACCCTAAAACTTAGTGTCTTAAAACAATGGCTATTTATTAGCTCACAGTTCTGTGAGTTGGCAGGTTGACTTGGGATTAACTGAGTGGTTTGTCTGCTGATCTCTGCTGGGTGAGAATGGTCTAGAATAGCCCCACTCATGAGTTTGTTAGGCTGTTGACCACAGCATCTCAGTTCTCCTCCATATGGTCTCTCCAACAGGCTGGTTCAGGCTCACATACAAGATGGTTTCAGTGTCTGAAGTACAGCAAGAGAGGGCGAGCACCAGTGCACAAATGTTTTTCAAATCTTTGCATCACTTTTGTTAATTACCTATTGGCCAAATCAAGCCCTGAAGACTGGAGAAATGAATTCTACTTTATAATAAGAGGAATGGCAAAGTTATGCTGCAAAGGGGCAAGTGTATGAGGAAAGGAGGGATTTGCAACTGCTCTGTAATCTACCACACCGTAGTACTGAGGTGAGCTCAGGGAAAGAGTATAAATTCAGGGGAATAGTATAAATATAGAAGGGCAGAGCTCTGAGCAGTACTACCATTTAACAGCAGGTAGAGGAAGAGGGGCTGGCTAAATTGGATAAGGAACAACCAGTGGGATCAAGAGACATCCAGGAGCATTGGCTTGTGAGTCCTGAGGGAAGAGAATATTTCAATAAGGGAGGGAGCATGCAGGAGGTAAGTTGGGTGAGGGCAACACACCCTGAATGTGGTTGTTGGGGTGGGATTTATGAGGAGGGAGGCAGATGAGAAACAATGGACTGCATTTATTGAATGAGCAACCTTAGCTGCTTCAAGCTCCTCCCAGCCCACCTTTCAATCCAGATTCCTTAAATAGCCAGGGAGATGGAAATTGGCAGCATCCTGGTATGCCCTCTTCACCCCCTGCCCCTTTTGGGCAAGGATTTGGGGACACCAATGAATTATTCCCCACACATCCATGGAGCTCCGACTGGGGCCAGACACTATGCCGGGTGTCAAGGAGTGAGGACGGAGACAGAGGATTCACACCCTGATAGGACAGGAGGGGAAGCTCAGAACCTAATCTCTATGTCTCCCCAAATCCATCAACTGCTTCCCCTCTGGTCTTCCTGCCTCTTTTTTCATCTTCTAATGGTCCACAACCCACACAATAGCCAGGATGACCCTTGTAAACCCTAGTCTCAGCATGTTGCTTCCTGGGCTAAAATCACTCAGCAGCAAGGCCTTCACCTTAAGGCATCAAACCATCTTCACAGCCCCATCCCTTACCACTGTCTCAAGACCCACACACTGGCTTACCTGCCCTACCTACACCATTCCTGTAACATGCCAGACCCATGTCTGCCTAACCATAGGCCACTAATTTTGTCTTGGGATCTCCCCCTGTGGAGAACATCTCAGAGACCTCAGGCAAAATGCATCTTTCCTTCCACGCCTCTGTAATGGCATTGTTTTCACATTGCTGCATCTATGTGTCTGTCCTATGGATTGTGAGCTCAATGTGTGTTCAATGTGTGCTTATAGGAGGAAGAAAAAAATCACTTGTCTGTATATCCACAAACACAGCCCAGTGCCTAGCACAGAGTCAGTCAACTGGCATTTGCTGACCAAGTGAATAAATTAGTGTCTCTGCTCTTCTTCATATCCCTCAAATTCAATGTCAGGCCTGGCACAGAGTGAATGATCAATAAGTGTTTCTAGAACTAAAGAATTGCCCCCTACCACTGCAGGACTACACAGATTTCCGGAGTGTCCTCTGGAAGAGCAGGGATGACAGGGAACAGACAGTGCCCAGAAGTCAGCTAACCTGGGTGCTGGTCTCGGCTCTAGTTCATGGTGGTGGTGACTCAGAAGACCTTTTAACCTTCCCCAGTGTCAGGAAGCTAGGATTATGAGCCAAAATGGCTGGCAGAAGGCAGCAGATCCCAAGGACTATGCCCCCAGAGCTATCTCCTTCCTGGTAGTCCTCATACCCCAAGTAGGCCCCCTAGGTCCCACTAAGCTGCAGTCCTATATAGGGACTTCCCTGCCTGCTGGATTCAGAGAGGCTGCCGCTGCTCTCCTCTCCTTCCTTCCCCCAGCTAGGAGCTAAGGGTTCAGGTACACTTCCCCTTAGTGACAATCTCCTTAGCCCTACCTCTCAGAGAAGAACATGCTGCTTTTGCTGGGCCCATATGAAGTTTTGAGCAACAGTCCTCACTCCCAACTGTCTGGTTCATAAAGGAGTTCTGAACACAAGAAGGAATTTTTATTTTTTGGTCCTCAATCTGCTTCTTAAAATGCTTTTAAGTGGGTGACAGTCTTGTCCCCTACTGGTCAGTCTATCTTCATTGTCTGAGAAATCCAGTCTTTTCCCAAACTGTTTTTCTAGGTCCACAATTTGAGCTGCCACCATACCCTGAGCCTGGAACTAGTGGCTTAGGGTTACGCAGCAGCTTAGAATGGAGAGTTCTCCATCGTGTGGCTGTAAGATGAACCTATAAAATAGTAATTTTAACAATAATTTGAGTGTGCTGTCAAGTGTAGTTATTACCTCTATTTTACAGGTGAGAAAGCTGAGGTTGAAAGCAGTATGAGGAAAATATTTGCTCAAGGACGTACTTCAAAGTGACAGAGTCAAGTCTACCTAAATCCAAAGCCCAGAACTTTCATGCTTGCTGCGCTGCCGTGTGTCCTGAGGACAGGCCATACCTGAATGTTTTGAAGCCCAATTCATTCATAAGGTTGATGAGTCACTTATCAAATTCAGACAGACTTGAATAACTCTGGACATCACCGAGCATTCAGGTTTCCAGATGATAGGACTATTAACTTCAATTTTATGGAAAAAGAAGAGAATTTTGAGTGTCCAGGAAGACACCCTGAGAGGCGAGTTTTGCTGTCTGCAACAAGATGTGTGCTCGGCAAAGATATGGAGCTTCAGTTTCCTTCCTTCATTCGTCCTTTTACTTCCCTGTTCAAAAAATATGTACCAATATCCTCTGTCCAGGTACTCGGTGCATAACCATCAATAAGGAGATGCAGTCTCTGCCCTCATAGAGCCCACATTTGAATGCAATTCTGGGAGGGAGCATCATTCTTTCCTTGTAAGAGGGTCCTAGTCACCCTCTAACAAGCTAACAAATGGCCACCAGCTTTTTGCTTACATACTTTCTGCGAGAGGGAGCTTACTACTTGTAGGAAATGGCTCAGTCCTTTCTTTACTCAGTTTCTTAGGAAGATAATTCCTTACAGTGAGTTAAAAATGTAACCCTTCCCCTGTAACTTACACCCATTATCAACAGGAATACATATCCTCTGGAAACCACAGAATGTCTTTTATCATGAGGTGGCTTTTTTAATATTTGAGGGTAGTTCAGAGGATCCCCCTGTAAATATTCTCATGGTCAAAAAGCCTCAGGTCAGAGTTCTGAACCTTTCCTCAGAAACGAGACTAAAGTTGGTGGAAGCCCTCAGATGAGATAGGATTAAGGGAACCAAAGACTTCCTACTTCATGCCACTTCTCAATATGTCAGATTGATTTTACTAAATCAAGAGTGGCATATGTTTTATTCCTTCAACTCGGGAAGTGGTGGTTCTAGAGCAGTTGATAATGTCTAGCTGGGGAGGAAGACTCTGCCCTGCCCGTTATCTGTGAGAACCAGTTGCTAAGGTCTAAATGTTTGTGTTCTTCCCAAATTCATATGTTGAAACAGGTAATGGTCCTATATGGTAGGGTGTCTTAGAGGTGATGAGGTCATGGGGGCAGAGCCCTCATTAACTGAATTCATGCCCTTATTAGAGAGGCTTTAAACAGGCAACATTTGTCCCTTCCTCCATATGAGGACACACAGAAGACACTATCTATAAGAACTGCCCTCACCAGACACTGACTCTGCTGGTCCCTCTGTCTTGAACGTCTCAGTCTCCAGAACTGTGAACAATACATTTGTTTATAAATTACCCAGTCTCATGTATTTTGTTATAGCAGCTGAATGGACTAAGACAGCAGCAGAACATGAGAAGCCAAGCAGATTCTGCCCAGCCATCTGGTTCCTCAAATTGACTGTCCCTCAATGTGTAATATGATTTTTTTCTTGTCTAGCTCACCCTGAACCAAAACTTGAAGAGTTAGAAAGTCATAAGGGGAAGCACAGACATTTTTCTGGGGATTCTGGAAGAAAGGGAAGACCTGCTATTCGGAGTTTCCAGCCTGGGCTGTAAGAAAGCCCTTTCTCCCGTTAGCTCAGACTCAGAGATCTGCTCATATGGGAGACCCAGGCTCTGACCACTGCCCCTGCATCCCAGTTCCATGGGAAGACAAAGAAGAGGATATGTCTTCATCCTAGTGGCCCCACAACTGACCCCTGCTCTGGCGCTCAGAGCTCCCTATCAGTGGGAAGGTACTGGTTGGTTGGTGTTTGCTGCCCTCAATAGGGGACAGATCCTTGAGCTGCTTGTGTCCCAGATGTCAGCAAAACTTGTCTACTGCCCACCAAATATGCCATAAAAGAACTCAAATCAAACCACCTCTACGGAGGTGATCTTTGAAACTGAGCTGTAACCCAGCCTTAACAGCCACACATATGTGACTGTAGCCTCAGCCCTTGGATTTATTTACCCTCAGGTTTATGTGTATTTCCTTAATCATCCTTACTGTTTTTTTAAATTTAAAATTAATGTACCCTAATCATGAAGTCAAATGTTATAGAAATCAATAATGTAGAAAGTGCAAGTTTCCTATAGCCTCCTCTCCCTCCCCCACCAAGATAACAACTGTTAATGGTTTAATGGTTTTCTGTATATTCATTCAGAGCTTTTTTTTTCTTTGAGTTGGGGTCTCACTTTTTCACCCAGGCTAGAGTGCAGTGGTGTGATCACAGCTCACCATAGCCTTAACCTCCTGGGCTCAGGTGATCCTTCTGCTTCAGCCTCCCAAGAAGCTGGGACTAGAGGCACATACCACCATGCCTGGCTAATACTGTTTTTGATTTTTTGTAGAGACAGGGTCTCACTGTATTGTCCATGCTGGCCTTGAACTCCTAAGCTCAAGAAATCTTTCTGCCTCAGCCTCCCAAACTGCTGGGATTGCAGGTGTGAGCCACCATGCCTAGCTCTTATTTCTGTATGATACTATCAAAAAGGTTTTCACTGCATTTAACATTTTATAATTTATTTTTCCTCTTAATTTATACCTGGAGTCTTCCCATGCCATTGTAGTCTATATACTAAACTACTTCAGTTTTTAAAAAAGTTCCTGTAAGTGGATATTGTATTGTCTCGTGTTCTTTTTTTACCATTACAAACCTGGTGTAGTGAGAATTCTTGCATCTTTGTGCACTTGGATGAGTACTTGGGTTGTTTCCAATTCTCTTCTATTACAGGTATGCTGTGATAAACAGGTTTGTGCCTATGCTTGTGTGCATGCTTGGGCATGTTTCTGTAGGATAGAGTTTTGAAGTAAAAGCTGAGTTAAAGAGTAAGTACATCTTTAGTTTTGAAAAATATTGCCAAATTGTGTTCTAAAAAGATGGTGCCAATTTTCACTCCTCCTGGCAGTGTGTGAATCAAGCAGTTGTGCTTTAGTGTTGCCCTTGGCTTTTATTGAAGGACATGCTAAGACATAGCCCCACAGACTCTGTTCCTGCACTTGCCATGGGATTTATCCTCAGCACAATATGGCTGATAGCACTCAGCACCTGCCCCAGAAAGTCCCACTTGAGTTTGTGCATGAACAAGGAGAAGACCTAAGGAAACTTTCTGAGAAGAGCCTTCTAAAAAGCCCTAAGAAAGAGGCAGAGGCAGGAGAAATGTTGGCAGATAGACAGCCAGGAATTCTCCTGTATAAAGCATCCTCTCTTTCTTTCTTTCCTTTTTTTTTTTTTTTTTTTTTTGAGTCAGGGCCTTGCTCTGTCCCTCAGGCTAGAGTGCAGTGGTACAATTGCAGTTCACCACAGCCTTTACCTCCTGGGCTCAGGCAATCCTTCCGCCTCAGTCTCCCAAATAGCTGAGACTACAGGCATGTACCACCATGCCCAACTAATTTTCTGATTTTTTTTTTGTAGAGATGAGGTCTCAGTATCTTGTTCAGGCTGGTCTTCTTCAACTCCTGGGCTCAGGCAACTCTCCTTCTTTGGCTTCCCAAATTGCTGGGATCACAGGCATGAGCCACCATGCCTGGTCATTGAGTACGCTTTCTTATCTTGTTATTTTTTTCCTTAGTGGATGTACATCTCTTCCAACACACACACACACACACACACACACACACACACGCACACGCACACGCACACGCACACACACATATACACACCATGCTTCCTGGGTTCTTGTGCCCTAGAATCCATCATTTGTGCTGATAAAAGGTTCACTGAAGATTCCATCACACCTCTCCTGGCCCTGCAGGTAGACAAGCCTGCAATCAGCTCACAGTGCTGTGCAATTTTCTGCTTCGGGAAAGAAATAGATCTCAACCGGTTAGACCTCAGCTGCATTGTGAACCATTTTCTCTTTAAAATCTTTTGCTGTTCTGTCTACTCAGCCTACCCCTCTCTGTATGATACAGAACTGCTGTGGGTAGAATGGGCGTTTGATCCATGAGAACAGAAATTATTAGAAAAAGAAGCAAAATACAGTTAAGCCTCAAATTGGGCCTCTGGACATGAGCTTGGATTAGTCACTACAAGACAAGACAAGGTTGTCCTGAAAATAATAACCCATAATCAATACTAGTTAACAATTATTCAGTGCTTGCCATTCCAAATATTATATTTATATATATAATCTAATTCTTTCATCAATCTCATGCGGTACAGATTATTACTTTCTTAGTCTCACCTGAGTTAAGCAGGTAGTTTGATCCCTCAGTTCACCAGATATCATCTCATATGATGTTTAAACAGAGCAATGCTGGGAGGCTGGACAGACAGGTATTAATGTACTCATTTGATAGGTGGGGAAACTGAGGTCTGGAGCTGCACCTTGCCTCAAGTTCCATCCCCACAGTAGTGGTGGGGCTGGAACAAGAATCAAGCCCCTTGACTTTGGGGCTTTTCACATGACTACTCCAGTTGAGTATCTGTTGTGTGTGTTGTTAGGTCTCAGGTATGTTCTCAAAGCACAGTTTTCTCAGGGCTTGAAGCTCTGGGCACTGAGCCATCACAGGTGGCTCTCAGCCAGGTGACAGGATCTGCAGACAGGCTCAGTCCTTGCCTGCAGCTTAGTATCCCTTGGGCAATTATTTTCGGAAACCATTGACATCTTGGTTGGCTAGAAAGCCTGGCTCTCACTCGCTGCCCAGGAATTGAACTGCTCATTGGCCCATGGGTTTATGAGTGTCAGCTGCTTTTTCTCATTACTACTTTCAATTAACTCATTGTTCTGCGCCCAAAGCTAACAGGACCCCTTAGGGATTCATTTACATTAAGGTTGGGGCCCCAGTTTCTTTTTTTTTTAGAAGAAAAATTCAGGTTTTATGAAGTGAACAATTAAAACACCAGGGCTAGGGCCCCCGGTTGTGGGCCTGGGACAGGAGGGACACACACTTACCACAGTGACCCTGCCAGGATGAGGTGCCCTCATAACCTAGGCAAATTGAACACATCCCTCAAGGCACAGATCAGTCTTTCTTCTTGGAGGCAGTGAGGTGGCAGGACAAAGATTCAGGTGAGTGAGAAAGCGAGGTGCTATGGGACTTGCTGAAGAGGGCACCCTTCTGTTCTGTTGAGACCCACTGCCTAAAGGACATGTGTACAACCTTCCATTACAAAAGGAAGGGAGTTGGAAGAGAACTACAACTTGTTAAATATCTACTACATGCCAGGTGTGGTAGCCCTCATTTCACATAATCCCCAGAGCGACTATGTCAAATAAGAACTATTATCCCCATTTTATAGGTGAGGAAACTGAGGCACAGAGTCAGTGACCTGACGGCCCAGAGACAGGAAGTGACCTGACCAAAGCTACACATCTGGGGTTGGTGGAATGGCATTTTACCCCAGTAAAGACAGAGGTATGTGGGGAAAGAAAGTAAGATGGGGGGAGAAGCAAAGAGAGGGGGACACAGGCCTTTGTGCAATTGAGTGATAATTCTTAAAATCTCATTTTCAAGGGATCCACTTGATTCTCATGCATTTCTTTGAAAAACATTTGCTCCTTACTGCCTATAGGTAGTTAAAGAGCACTGACTTGACAAGCAGAGCTGTTTCTGGATATGTTTCCTCTTATATAAGAAAGACAAAAAAGGAAAAGAAAAAAAAAGACTTGCATGTCTCCCTTTTCAGGGCATTTGTTAGATGGATGTTGGACACAGAAGACAAAGTCCTATCACTGTTGTTGCTTCGTGGCTGGGAGCCACCGATCAGAGTGGAACCCCTGGGAAGGAAGCTCAGCCAACCATCCCAAGAGCAGGAGGACAGGAGGCAGAGAGAGTAGGCAACCCAAGCCAGGTCTATGACTCATCCTTTTTGTATCAAAAACATCTCATGGGATCTACAAGGAGAGTCAAAAGTGCGCCCTTGAGCTGGGGACACCCCGCTCTGCCATCAGGCAAAGGTCCTGAGACAAGCCTTTCCCACTCAGGCAGGGCCTCAGTTTCTCCATCTGGAAAGTAAAGGAACTGAATGAGCTACTTCCTAAAGTCTCTCCCAGTTCCAAAGTCCTCTGCTGTATCAAAGAAGATTTCGATCTCTCATCATTCCTGAAGCTGAGAAAGCTGCCTTACCTATTATTTTTTCATACTCAAGTACTTTGATGGTAACAGAATCTATTTGTTTTCCTTGGTGTGTTATTTTAAGTTGTGAACTTATTTAATTATCTTTGTCTTTGATGAGAGCTACCTCTTCTCCATTGGACCTGAATTTAGTGATAAACCAAAATGAATCTAAGAGTTGAACTGCTACCCACCCACCTACCCCTCCTCCCAGCCCCAACATCCACCCACAGTCGACTTGCTGGGCAGGGTATATAAATACTCTGCACGTTGCAGCACTTTGCAGGCTACCTTTTGTTTCTCCTCTGGAGAGTTTTCCTGTGTCTGAGCTAAAGGAGATGGAGCGTGAAGAAGCTGAAAGATCTAATTGGAAGGAAAGGCCGGAAGTTTACAGGGAAGATGGCTGATCCTTGCCAAAAGGGTGAAAAAGTCAGACATCTGGTTACTGGTTGTGTTTCCGACTGAAATTCAGGGCAAAAGAGCCCTTACAAGTTTGGGTCTGGAAGGGAGGAGAAGAAAGGTAGTGGGAGTGTAGTTGTGAGACAGGAATCCTGCAGCCAGGGAAGGGGGGAGAGGCAAGCCAAGACAACGGTTCTTATACGCTTTTGGCGCAAATCTACTTTCAAGAGTGGGAAGGAGATTTGGCAAAATATTCAAAGCAACCCAGCTTCCAGGGAGTGAACAATATCTGAGATACCCTTATAGGGTTGCCCTTGGCTCAAGTTCATGTTTTCAGGAGGAGTCACAAGGCTGCGATCCAAAGTCCTGCCAGATAACAGAAGCTGGGAGATAACCTGGATTCTTCATTACCAGTGCAAATTAGCAAGAAGGAAGAAACCCAGATACCCGGATGCTTTGCATGTACATGCCTTTTTGCCACAATCCTTTACATTTTAATAGCATTTTGTGCTTTGTAGTTTTACAAAAGACAGTGTCTTACCTCTGATTCCCACCCTCCCATGTTGGTGAGGGATGAGGTGAGCAGGTCAGGGATATTAATTCCACATTTCATTTAACCCCCAAGAAACAGAAGTAAGTCAACCCACATTGCTGAGCCTTATTAGGTCTTGATTAGGCCTCCTGGCCTACGCTTGTCTCCCAACACCTTGTGTCATCAGGAATTGTAAAGAAGCTTGAGCTCTGCATGTGGGCACCTGCAGCTTTCTGTCCAAGGTGTTGCTTCTGATGCTGGTGACTCACAAAGCATTTGGGAATGAGTATTGATCTGTGCATATCTGTGACACAACCAACCAACACAACTTTACATTCAGTTTTCCTTGGGATGAACTTGAATTAATAGATTTTATTTTATGTTAGCAATGTTAAATTGATGTTAACCAATTCTTTCAACTTTTTGATGTTTGAGCATTAGAGAAAATGGTTTTACTTATTTATTTATTTAGTTATTTATTGAGTCAGGGTCTCACTCTGTCACATAGGCATGTACAGTGGCATGATCATGGCTCGCCACAGCCTCAACCTCCTGGGCTCTGGTGATCCTCCCACCTCATCCTCCTGAGTAGCTGGGACTACAGGTGTGCACCCCTATGCCTGGCTAATTTTTAAAAAATTTTTAAAAATAGAGACAAGATCTTGCTATGCTGCCTCAGCTAGTCTCAAACTCCTGGGCTTAAGCAATCCTCCTGCTTTGGCCTCCCAAAGTGCTGGGATTTTAGGTGTGAGCCACTGCACCTGGTCAAATAGTTTATATTTTATGTTTAAACCTTCAAATAAAAGTGATGCATTGGCCTTCCTCCCTTCCTTCCCCACTTCCATTCATCATTCCACAGATATTTATTAAGCATTGTCTGGTGCTGGGGACATAGCAGTGAGCCAAACATGCAAGAATTCTGAGTTTATGACAGGGAAGACTGACAACACACAAATAAACACATCTGAAAAGACAATGATATCTCTTCATAAGCGCCTAGAAGAAAAGATGTGTGCTGTGGCAGAGAAAAGTTAATAGGAGGAACTGTATTCTAGATGGGGAGGGAGGAAAGGTGGCCATGAGTGAGGGATGAACAATTGGAGGATACCAGTGAAGGCCTGAGATCGTGTAGAATCCTGGAGGCAGGATCGTGTAGAATCCTGGAGCTGAGCCTGGCGAAGAACACTGGTGCAGCCTGAGCTCCCGGAAGGCTCCTGGGGGGGGGGGTGACTTAGCCAACAAGTGCCCTTAGCAACACATCGTGGGGTATGTTTTCACTGTGAACCTCCATTTTCTCATCTGTAAAGTACAGAGAGTGATACTGAACTTACTGGATATTTGAGGGAATTATCAGGCTCCAGCCCAATAAAATGAAAATTCCAAGTCAATATATGCAAATATACCTTTATCATAATACCAGCTTTGCTTCATCATCATGGCCTACTGGTCATCCTCAGTGGTGGCCAGAGCACTTTGCTTTGGGGTTTTCCTACCATGAAAGTATTACATGATCTGTAAACAGACTCCTGAGGGGTTGTATCACAAGAGTGCTGCAGAGCTTTGGTCTGGGCACTGCATCACCCTGAAGTTTCTTGTTCGAAAGCATTCCAGTACTAATGGTATGGGTCTAGCCCAAGTAATATACAAGACAACTGTTTGTATATAGAAGAACAAGCTCTTCCTTTTCTCATGTCATTTCTTGACTCCTCGTTTGGAAGATGTTTTTTGTTTTGGTTTGGTTTTTTTGAGACAGATTTGCCCAGGCTGGAGGACAGTGGCATGATCATGGCTCACTGCAGCTTCTACCTCCTGGACTCAGGTGATCCTTCTGTCTCAGCCTCCCAAGTAGCTGGAACTACAGGTATACATCACCACGCCAGCTAATTTTTGTTTGTTTGCTTTTTTGTTTTTGTTTTTTGAGTTGTATCTCACTCTGTTGCCCAGGTTGGAGTGCAGTGGCACAATCACGGCTACTGTAGCCTCGACCTGCTGGACTCAAGCAATCCTTCAACCTCAGCCTTCCAAGTAGCTGGGATTACAGGCATGTGCCACCATGCCCAGATAATTTTTTTTATTTATTATAGAGATGAGGTCTCTCTTGACAATCCTCCTACTTCAGCCTCCCAAAGTGAGTCACCATGCTGGCCGGTGAGATATTTTGAAAACTTAAGAGAGCACATTGAGAGAAACATGAGGAAAAGCGTTTTACCAACTGTGAAGTGCCATTTCCCAGCCCTGTACCTCGCACCTTCATGTACCACTCCTTCTTTGAGAATCACCAAACCTTGGGTGGTTAGAATTACAAATGCATGGGTGCATTTTGTTTTCTAAAAATTAAGTTATATTTTATATAGTGACTTATAGTTTATAAAACTCTTTGATAAAATTTACTTGAAGGCCTGACATCCCTGAGAAATAGGCAACCTGCCATGTCCAATCATATCAGCCTGGTTGATTGTCTTCACAGCACTGACCTGATAGCACCATCAGATAAAAACTCATAAGTGTATTGTGTTGATCACCTCTTTTCCCACCTTTAGAATGTAAACACGAAGAGACCTGTCTGTCTTGTTCACGGTGGTATGCACAGCACCTAGAAATATGCCTGATCCATAGTAAGCAACTAGTAATTATGAGTTTAGTGAATTAATTAAGAAACCTCATTTAACAGATGGTATCACTGAGATTTAGTAAGGTTCCAAGTTCATACAGGTATTAAATGGTAGGGCCAGGACTTCAGGTCTTTATATCTCTCCTCTAGGACTTTTCCTGGAATACTACCCCTCTTTCTTATGGTATAATCATAAACTCAGAAATATATTATCATATGTAAGAAATATCTGGAATATCTGAATGGCCCACTCTTACAATCAACTCAATTTTTAGTTTTACAAACAAAGAAGGTTAGAAACTGTAACTAATGTGGGAAGGGGCATGAAGAAAAAGCTGACACACCTGCTGTGGGCTGACATCAAGGGAGAGGCAGGAAAACAGAGAAACAGGCCTGGGGCTCACAGGAATTGGTTGGCCAAGCCATGCTATGTAAGGGTGAACTGCCCCACACATTATCATAGCTCTGATATCACAGATATCCCTGCATCACAGCACTTAATAGAGCTTTTGAGAAAATTCAGTCAGGAGGGACATGCCACAAACAGTTAAGGGAGATTACCTGGAGGATAGAAGCAGGCTAGGCAGACTTTCAGTCTTATCTGCACAGACTCCTACATTGTTTATGTTTGTACAGCAAAGTACAGTAAGCATAACAAAAGTCAACAAAAACCAAAGTATTCACTATATTCAGTATGTTCTATTTAATGAACCTGGAAAATTTGCACTTCAGCGGGGTTAACACAGAAATCAAAACAGAAATTTAAAGATTCTTCGAAACAAGTGAGAAAAAGACACATCTTACCAAAACCTCTGGGATGTCATGAAAACAGTACTAAGAGGGGAATTTATATATCTACAAACAAACATCAACAAAATAAAATGATCACAAATCATCAACCTAACAAATCACCTAAGGAAGCTGGAAAGGCAAGACCACCAAAACCCTAGCTTCAGCAGAAGAATCCAGATCACCAAAGTAAAAGTCCAAATATGAGACATAGAAGACAAAAATATCATGGAAAAAATAAATGAAACAAAAAGCTAGTTCTTTGAAAAGATAAATAAGATTGATGGACACCTAGCCAAATTGACCAAGAAAAAGAGACAAAAAGTCCAAATAAACACCATCAGCAATGCAAAAGATCAAGTCACGACTGACCCGGAAGAAATGCAAAAGATTATCAGAGATTACTATGCACACCTGTATGAAAACAAATTTGAAAACCTAAATGAAATGGAAGACTTTCTGACATCACACAACTTCCCAAGGTTAAAACAAGAAGAAATAAAAGCCTTAAATAGACTAATAATAACCCAGGAAATAAGAAAACTACCTACCAAAAAGAAAAAAGAAAAAGAAAAAAAAAGCCCCGAACCAGACAGTTTTCCAGCAGAATTCTACAAAACATACAAGGAGAAGCAGGTACCAATCCTATTGGAAGTATTCCAGGCAATTGAGAAAGATGGAACTCTCCTCAAATCATGAAGCTAACATTACACTAATACCCATACTGGGCAAAGACCCAACAAAGAAAGAGAACTACAGGCCAATATTCCTGATGAACATAGATGCAAAATTTTTCAGCAAGATTCTAGCAAATCTGATCTAACAACACATCTAAAAAATCATCCACCATGATCAAGTAGGCTTCATCCCTGGGATGCAGGGCTGATTCAAGTTCCACAAGACCATAAATGTAATTAAATACATCAACAGATGTAAAAACAAGAACCACATGATTATATCATTAGACACAGAAAAGGCTTTTGATAAAATCCAGCAGCTATTCTTGATAAAAATTCTTGAACACCTAGATATAGAGGGAATATACCTCAAAATAGTAAAAGTCAACTACAATAAACCCACAGTCAACAAATTACTAAATGAACAGAAATTGGAAGTATTTCCTCTAAAAACTGGAACAAGACTGCCCACTCTAACCCCTCCTGTTCAACATAGTGTTGGAAATCCTACCTAGAGCAATCAGACAAGAGAAGGATATCAGAGTTATTCATATAGGAAAAGAGGAAGTTGTTATCCCTCTTTGTGGATGATATGATCCTATACATGGAAAACCCAAGGGAATCTGTCAAAAACCTCCTTGTACTGATAAAGGACATTGGTAAAGTCTCAGGGTATAAAATTAATGTGCAAAAGACAGTCACATTCTCCTATGCTATCAACAAACTGTCAGAGAACCAAATAAAAAGGATAATCCCGTTCACAATAGCCACAAAAACAAAGAAATATCTTGGCATCTTCCTAACCAGAGAAGTGAAAAACTGTTACAATGAAAACTACAAAACAATGCTCAAAGAAATCAAAGAAGACACAAGCAAATGAAAAATATTCCAAGCTCATGGATTGGAAGAATCAACATTGTTAAGATGTCCACCCTACCCAAAGCAATCTACAGATTCAGTGCAATACCCATTAAATTACCATCATCATTCTTCTGAGACCTGGAAAAAACAATACAGAAATTCTTATGGGAAACATATGACCATGAACAACCAAAACAAACCTCAGCAAAAGAAACAAAGTAGGAGGTATCACACTCTCAGACTTTAAATTTTATTATAAGGCTACAATAATCAAAACAGTCTCGTATTGATACAAGAACAGGCATATAGACCAATAGAACAGAATAGAGATTCTGGAAGCAAAACCTCTATTTCTCAACCAACTCATCTTCGACAAAATCTCCACTAACAACCACTTGGGAGAGGTGAACTTATTCAGCAAATAGTGCTAGGGAAACTGGCTGACCATATGCAGAAGATTAAAACAAGACTTCTACTTAACACCATACACAAAAATCAACTCTAAATGGATCAAAGACCTATATGTAAAGCCTCAAGCTACAAGAATCTTAGAAAATGCAGGAGACGTCCTTATAAAAATTGGAATAGGGAACCAATTCCTGATCAAAACCCCAAATGTCCAGACCATAAGAGATAATATAGAAAAGTGGGATGTCATCAAACTGAAAGACTTCTGCAAAGCAAAAGAAACCATCAAGAAAGTGGGGAGACAGCCCACAGAATGGGAAAAAAATATTTGCCAACTGTATATCTGACAAAGGGCTTAACATCCAGGATCTACATAGAATTCAACTGTGCTGAAAGGAAAAAAACAGCCCCATTAAAAAATGGGCAAAAGACATGAATAGATACTTCTGAAAAAAAGAAGATATATAAGCAGCCAGCAAACACATGAAAAAAATGCTCATCCTCAAGTCATCAACGAAATGCCAGCAAACACATGAAAAAAATGCTCATCCTCAAGTCATCAACGAAATGCAAATCAAAACCACATTGAGATACCACCTAACTCCAGTAAGAATGGCCATCATTAATAAAACAGAAACAACAGATGCTGGCAAGGATGCAGAGAAAAGGGAAAGCTTCTACACTGTTGGTTGGAGTATAAACTAGCTCAATCTCTATGGAAAACAGTACAGTAATTTCTAAAAGAACTAGAAATTGATCTTCCATATGATCCAGCAATCCCTTTTCTGGGAAAATACACAGAGGAACTCAAATCACTCTACAAAAAAGATACCTGTGCCTGCATCTTTATTGCAGCACTATTCATAATAGCAAAAACATGGAACCAACCATGCTGTCCATTGAACCTGGATTGGATAAAGAAAATGTGGTACATATACTTGATGGAATATTACACAACCATAAAGAAGGACAAGATTATGGACTTCACAGCAATTTGGATGGATTCGGAGTCTATCATACTCAGTGATCTATCACAGAAACAATGAACTGAGTACCACATGTTCTTTCTCATAGGTGGACCCTGAACACCTATCCTAACACTACAAAAAAGGGATTGGCAGTAGCGGGATACTGTCAAGGGAGGGAGGACATATAACATCAGTAAGGATGCCTGATTCTAATCGAAGTGAGGTTCAATGGGAGGCCCAAAACTTCACCTGTACCTAAACCACTTATGTATGCAATCCTGACTTGTACCCCATGACATTAAAAATAAATTAAATTTAAAAATAAATTTAAAAAAAGAATATTTCCACAAAAATAATTAAGGCATTGGCTGTCACAGTGGCTCACACCTGTAATCCTAGCACTTTGGAAGGCCAAGGCGAGAGAATTGCTTTAGCTCAGGAGTTCAAAACCAACTTGGGCAACATAACGAGACTTTGTCTCTCCAAAAAAAAAAAAAATAGCCAGGTGTGATGGTGCATGCCTGTAGTCCCAGTGACTCAGAAGACTGAGGAGGGTGGAGCCCTTCAACACAAGAGTTCAAAGCTGTGGTGAGCCATGATTGTGCCACTGTGCTCCAGCCCAGGGTACAAAGTGAGATCCCAACTCAAAAAAAAAAAAGGCATAAAGAAAAATAATTAAGACATAAAGGAGAAAAACCATTTTAACTGGCGGTCACATAGCCTCTATGAAATATTAATACTTAACATCTACTGAAAGCATATGACATGCCCCTCTCACATACCTCTCACAACATCCATATAAAGTAGTCCCTTTTGTAATCCCCAATTTTACAGAAGAGTTAGACTCAGTAAGGTTAAGAAATGTGCTCATAGACACACAAGAAAGCTACAGAGCTCAAACTCAGACCTTTCTAGCACCAAAGCTTGGGTTCTCAAACAATTGCCCTAGTTTTATTAAAATGTAAATCCTGCATTAAAGGGATTGTGGCCAATTAGAGGTGCACAGAAGTATCTCTACTCTACAGAACAGCGTGTCTTCTCCTGTTCCCACCAATCACAGATTCATTGAACAACCCTCTCTCTCTTCCAGCTGCCCACTTGCCTCTCTCCCCCAAACCTGGAATCCCTTGCACTAGTTCACCCCATCCCAAAGATGCACATCTGTCTCCTAGTGAACAAAGGCAAATTTTTGTCTTCACTTGACTTCACTTTTAATAACTCGAATGTACCCTGTATCCTTAAAAAAAGTTGCTTCTTCTGTTATGTATCTGACATTTACAAAGCAGCATATTAAAGTGGCAAGATATTTTCCTTTGGAGACCCAGGGAAGGGTTTAGACACTTGGATCATGAATTTTGTTTTATATCTTTATGGTGGAATGTGAAATCTTGAAGTTTGGAGGTGATTGCTTCCTGAAATAAACAAACCCAAAATTTCCTGGAGGGAGTGAAGGTAACACTGAAATCTAAAGGCTAAGAGGAATCTGTGGAATGGTAGGGAGGCAGTACTATTCAAATTATGCTTTTCAAAAACCAACTATAACAATATCACCTTGAATGCTTAAGTATTATAACTAGAAAAATCCTCAAATGGAAAAAGCAGACATTTATATGTCAGTACTGTTTTATATTGGCATATCTTTGATTATTAGTGAGGTTAAATCTGTTTTTAAATATATAAGTATTTGCGACAGCCATTTGAGTCTTTATTTGATTTATAATTTTTGTCCAATTTTATTACGAGGGAAGTTCATATTTCTTATTTATTTGTTAAAAGCTCTTATTTATTAAGTGTATTAATCCTGTCATATTTATCATAGATATTTTTCCAAATTTGTAATTTAGCTCAATTTTGTGATGTTCTTTAAGCTTAAAAAATGTATAAACTCAAATCTTCCTATGTATATGTAAATATGTTTATACACCATTTTATGCCAATATGTATATAAACATGTGTATATATATGTGTGTGTATACATATATAAAATTTGCTGTTGTTGTTGTTTGCCAGTTGAGAAAGTTCTTACCCCTCTACATCAGATAAGCCCTCACCTATATTTTCTTCTTCCTTGTTTATGATTTTGATTTTGATTCACATACTCATGAAAGTTTTTTAAATCTCTGCAGGGTTTTACTCTATTATGCTTATTGGTTCTACACCCACTTATTTGATCTTACTTGGGATAACCCACACTTCTTGGAATTTGTCTTCATTATTTATCCTTCAAGTAGATCATTTCCTTTCTCATAATCTTTATTGCTTTTCCCATTTCCTCTGCATTTTGTAAAGACTGCTGAAGTTTATTCTCCATGTCAATGATTTAATTTTAGTTTTTTATTGCCTTCAATTTGATGATTTTAATCTTACCATTAGCATACGCATTTCCTTGTTCTTTTTATAGCCCTTTTCATCTCATCTAGTTTTCTTCTCAAGGCTTTCTACTTCTGTTTTATAGAAGCTGTGCTTATGGAAAGTGCCAGACAGTTTTCTAAAATTTTCTTCTGGGTTTTGTCATAGGCCATTTTTACTGCCATATTCTTTGGCATTTTAAAGATGTGGTGATTTGTGTTCCTGTATCTTCACCAGGATTTTAGTTGTCCCTTGTCAGGTTCCTCCAGCCCCACTTGGCTCTGCACAAAAAAGGAACAAGGCGGGCGGAGGAGTGGATGGTTTGCCTGGCTCTACTTTCCATGAATTTAGCAGTAGAGCAGGTAAATGGACTAGCTCATGACCCAATTCTAGTGTCCAGTGGGAATAACTGTCACGGTTTGCAGTAAAACCTTTTTTCAGGAAAAAAAATAAAAATCTTACTCAGAACCTCAACATAAAAATTTAATTAAGTGAGGAACAAGTGTCCACTATATCACTCCTGCCATGTGCCTCTCTTGTCCTAAGCTGCATTTTCTCCTACTTCCCCATTCTTGGCTCTCTGGTGGGTGGGTATGATGGAATACACGAGAATTGAAAATCCTCATCAGGCGCTGCTATGAAGATTTTTTTTCTCTTCCCTAAAGCATTGACCTTGGGACTTTGGCCCTCTAAAATGCTCCTACCACCTCTTTTTCTCTTGCTCACTCCCAATCTCCCTGCCCCCTTCCTTTCTGGACTTGCACTGTCTGACTGGATGCGGAAGTATGCAGTGTTGGAGGGGAATAGGAAATGGTAGTTTTCAGAGGATCCCAAGAGGCAGCCTCCTGCTGTTCTAAAATGCCTGCCTGATTTTATGGCCGTTGTAGAACCCCTTAGAGGGTTAAAAAAACAAAAAAGGAGATTGCTGAAGATTCTTTCTGCCTTCTTTTGAGGAAGCAAGGATGCTCTGTTTCATAGTTGACAGCATTTTTTGTCCTTAGTCCTACTCCATTTGTCCTGTATTTAGTAGAAATTCTCTATAAATTCAGTTTATAGGCTATTTGCCAGGCATTGTAAGTCGTGGTCCTTTTCTGTCCCCTCACAAATATTTTGGTGGGAAACTGGAGATAGCGTTAGTGCAAGGCTGCTTGCGCATTTAAAACCGTGCATTCCAAGGACCATTTCATAATGCAGCAGAGACCATGGAGACCATAAGCACCATTCCTGCCACATCTATATAAGTGGTCTTTGTATTTAACTTGAAAGTTTTGACATTTTTTAGTTTATTAGACAGTGAATACATTATTGCAATATATATATATATATATATAGCAATACATATATATTGGAAGTATATGCTTAAAAACTTTTTTTTTTTAACCAAGAGGTAGTAGTTGTGATCAAAACAATAAAGGAAAACAAAACAGTGTAAAGGAATTAAAAACACTGGTTTGTAAGACACTGACTCCTCTGTGCCAGGAGGTGTAAGTGCCACTCTTCATCTCTCCCTCCTCACTGCCCTGGACACAGCCCCCAGCTTTGAGAGAGGGAGGAGGCCTCTGGGTAGCATCTCTCCGGCCCTAGGTGGGCCAGCCTGGCTTCTTCCCCACTAAGGCTCAAACACAGGTGTGAGGGTCTCCTTTCTCTCCAAGTTGCTACAGCCATGACCTTGCTTTAGGATATTTTGTCCTGTTCCAGAGTCCAACAAAGTCAGTACTTAGCTAATGAGCACCATACTATTGGGAATGTAAAAGACCCCATTGTTTCCCCACCTTTATGGAGGAATGTGGCTTCCTGAAGTAAATTAATTTGCGGAAGGAGTCAGAATAACCAATAGCTTTACAATGAGCAACTCCCCATGCCAGTCATGCACAGGGTGGGGCTCAGGAAAATATTACAGGGTATGTTTTTCTTCAACTCAAGTTTTTTTTATGAAGAAAAAAAATTGTTAAAGCTTTTATTCAAGCTAGGAACTCAGAGTGGTTCTAAAACACTCCCCTACATTCTTCCTCATCTTCTTGGAATATCTTTGGAAGAGATATAATTGTTAGGGCACTGGAAAAAAGAAAACAGACCAAGATGGCTGAATATAGCCTACCGCCCTGGGAGGACAGACAGTTCAAAGGAGACCAGGGAGTATCCAGCAGCAACAAAGGGGCAAAGCTTCCAGAGAGCAGCCAGCACTGACAGGGAACTCTGCTAGAGAGAAGAACCATGTGTGTGTGTGTGTGTGTGTGTGTGTGTGTGTGCATTTTTTATGAACTAGTATGCTTTTTATATTATAAAAGTAATTCATTCTCAGGGTAAAAATTCAAACAGTACAGAAAGGAATAGGTGATCCAGATTACAGTCAGAAAACTATACACACACATACACACACACATGTATGTATACATACATATACACACACACATCCATACAAGTATACATATGTAATGCTTATCTTCACATTAGTTTTTTAATAGAAAAAATGGACAAAAATACTTCTGTAAGGTATCCACACTCTTAACTCTCTTCACACTATTACTCTTATTTAGGGTAGTTTTCAAAAGCTACTCTGAATCCTCTCTCTTTCTCTTTGAATATTTTTGAAAAAGATGCAGTTTTTCAAATAAAATGGAATTGAGGTACTAGAACAGATGAAAATTTAAAACTAGGATGGTGAAAGCCTGGCACATAGCACATAATAGACACTCAATATGTGTTTATTGAAGCATCTGTTGGTGAAATAAAACCATAATGCTCTTTTGCAATTTGACTTTTTTCTATTAACAGTATATTTGGGACATCAGTTCATATCAGTCCCTAGAAATTGGTAGCATGAACAGGGCCATGACAGCATCTGCCTCATCATCTCTCAGGAGGTATTGCAGTCCCCAGGCAGAACTGAAGACCAATACTTACTGGAAGAAATCAGAAGTCTACTGATGTTTGCCTAGATGGGCACATGCCACATTTTGGCTGTCCAAAATATAAAATTCCTTTCTTTGGGGGAGACTTAATTATTCTGCAGATTCTTGAGGGAAACTGAGCCCTCTTGCCACCATGAAAACCTAGATGGGGAATACTTATGCTCTGCCTGCTGCATATGAGACCAGGAAGTGGCATAAAGATTTAGGGTTATGACTATAGAGGCAGTAGCCAAGTTTGAACTCCAGCAGCAGAATGGTGACTATCCAGAAGCAGCCAAGCTGGAAATAGTGTCATAGTCAGACTGTTTCCCTGGTCTCATTCCCTGCCATCCTATCTCCACCAGTTCCTACCCATTTTCCAAGGCTTCTCTCAATTCTTGGAGCTCTGAGCTCCTCAACAGCTATCAAATAAAACAACAGAGAGAGTTTATATGTTGTTTGCAATAAATGAGCTTAACTACTATGGTGAATCATTTTTCATCCTCCCATACCATCTTCTCAAATATACATATGTAATGCTTATCTTCACATTAGTTCTTTTACAGAAAAAAATGGACAAAAATTCTTCTGTAAGGTATTCACACTCTTAACTCTCTTCACACTATTACTCTTATTTAGGGTAGCTTTCAAAAACAGAAATATCCATATATTTACAGAAATATTCATGTAAATATGGTAAGTCCCCTATATACAAACCTTCAAGTTGCAAACTTTCAAAGATGCAAACTTGCATTTGTATGTCTAGTCAGGTAAGTTAGTTCATGTGTCTGGTGTACATTGTCATAAGCTGTACTATAAGATTAAAAATGTTTGCTTTATTTTGTGTGTTTGTTTTTCAAGTATTATTTGTGTGAAAAGTATTATAAACCTATTACAATACAGTACTATATAGCCGATTGTGTTAGTTGGCTACCTTGGCTAACTTTGTTGGACATATGAACAAATAGAACTTACCAACGTGCTCTTAGAACTTGTTTGTATGTAGGGGACTTATTGTATATAAAGAAATATAATATTTCATTAGGATATTAGACACAAAGAATATTGGGTGATGATTCTGGACATCTGGAGGGCCCTCCATCAATGATGAAGTTTGGATAAAGTCCAAAGGCTGATTGCTGGGGCCACAGGGAGGAAAAAAGAGATGAGGAAGTTTCCAACTGTTCTCAGTGAAGTTTACTTGTTATATGGCTCTTTCTCTGGTAAAGAGATGAATTGCCCCACCACTGTTTTCTGAAATCTTTCTAGGTACTGAAGCAAAAGAAAATTGATTCTATTCTATTTTATTCCCCTAAAATAGAACAAAAAATCAGGTTTGTATCAGACTTTTCCTTAACAATACTCAACATCAGAAGACAATTTAACAAAACTATCAATGTCTCGAGGAAAGAAAATGCAAAAGCTGTTTTTAAAAAGGAAGATAAATCCCTAATGAGTACTGATGCACCTATAGGGGAAGTTCTAATGGAAGAAAGAAAAGCGGTCTCTAAAACAATATTTTAAAGAAGTTATGCTCCGAAGACTACAAAAAGTTTAAAAAAAGTTAACCAAGAAACTGGAAAAGGAAAGCAACTGCTGATGAAAATGGAATTAGTGTTCCAGAAAACCAAATGAAGGAAGCTTCATACATACATGTATCATACATACACATACATACCCCAAAAGGCAAAACATGCCCACAAAAAAGGAAACAAATAGATGCAAAAAATGAATACAAGGTAAGATGCATACAGAGTAGTTCCGAGAAATCTGATATGCAACTAACAGATCTATGAGGCAAAAGACACAGAAGGAAAGAAATAATAATTAAGGAAATAATGCAAGAAAACTCTAAGCTGTAGAAACTTGCATTTTTAGAACTAAAGGACTGCAAATTAAATCAAATTACAAGCTGCACAAAAAGCCCAAAATCAGTCATATCCTGGTGAAATTTCTTCTAGGCACTGATAAAGCTTACTTACAGAGGAAAATTAATCAGATTGGTGTGAAACTTCTCATCTACAACAGTAGAAACTAGGACACAACTAAACAATTTTGAATGAAAAGGACTGCATTCCAAGAATCATATGTCCAGCCAAGTTATTATGCATGTGTAAAGATCATTTTTCGGGCTGTGCAAGGACTCAGAGGACTTACTAAGTCAGAGGACACTAGTGTTTTCTGGGGGAAAATAGTAAGTACTTTAACAAGGTTAAATTTAAATTAGAAAATGAAGATTGCAAGCTGAGGTGAGACGAGGAGTATAAAAAGCATTTGGGAACCTGAACATTGTAACATTTATAGTGAAATCTAAAACCAGTGATGATAATGTGACTGGGGATAGTGATGTCAGTATTAAGAAAGATGGGAGAAGCCAGGCTCGGTGGCTCAGCCTATGATCCCGCACTTTGGGAGGCTGAGGTGAATGGATTGCCTGAGCCCGGGGGTTCGAGACCCGCATGGGCAACTTGGCGAGACCTCATCTCTACAATAAATCAAAAAATTAGCCGGGCGTGGTAGCGCTTGCCTGTAGTTCCAGCTATCGGAAGGCTGAGGCGGAAAGATCGCCCGAGCCCTGCAGGTTGAGGCTGCAGTGGCCAGGAGCAACAACTGCATCCAGTCTGGGTAACAGTGAGACTCCAACTCAAAAAAAAAAAGAAAGATGGGAGGGAGCAAAAGTTTTTGAATATGGCTTATGTAGAGAAGTGCCAATGAACGTTCCATCTAGAACAATACTGATTGGTGGAATACAGGTTAAAGTTTCTTTTAACAAAATAATTATTCATATTATTGGATTAAATTCTTTCCAAATAATGTTTAAAAGGGAACCAATAAAATATGTGTATTTCTATGTATGTGCAAAAGTGTGTATATAATTGATAAGATATACAGAAAATATTAACAATAAATGGCAGAATTATGTATTACTTATTTCTTTTTTATTTATGAAAATAATGGAATAATAACATTCTACAGGTGGAAGCAAGGATAAGTTTTGCACCCTTTGATACTTGGTGGTCTGTTTTTGTCTGCAGTGCATCTTAGGAGAATGGCTCCTCTCACATTTCATACTCCTGAAATTTAACCCTGATCCACCTGGTTTGGGAGGGACTGGTCTGAAGCCATCATGCTGCTCTGTCCTCCTAGTAATTGGTTCAGGGATGAGTATATGATCCAAGTTAGATGCTTCGAATACAGATAGCAATCTAGCTCTTTTATCTGAAGTAGAATGAGGTTATCTTTGCCTGTCCTGGAATGAAGCCACATCACAGTAAATCAGCAAGGAAAGAGAAGGAAAGAGAGAGGAACTCAGAGAGATAGACCAAAAGACACAGAGAACTGATAACAATTGAACCACTCTACCCTGCTAGTTTACTCCTTGGACTCCCCAGTTGTCTGAGTAAATACTTTTATCTTCTTAAGCTAACTGAGTTGGCTTCTGTCACTGTCAAATAAAGGAATCCTGACTGAGGCAATGCCCCAGCCCCTAAAGTTCAGGACACATTTTCTATCAGGGCCTCTCTGGGTTTACTTTAATCAAGAATGCTTTCCCTTGTCATATATGATTTTAGCCTGAGGTAAGTTTTTCTATGAAGTCAATTGCCCATTCTCATTCTCATCAGGGGCAAAAAGAGCCTTTTTGAGCTCTTCCTCTTACCACTATCAAGTGGGTTATCTGTACTGCCAAAAGTGTTGCTTTGGGATGGCTCCCTGTTCTTCTTAGACCCTAAATCCTCTGCTGTACTTCCTAACAAAGACTCATCCACAGAAAATCTGCTCCACCTCTTCTCTGGTCTCATTCTCTCTCATGTTTGCCCCTGCTCACTAAACTCCAGACACCATGCTTCCTTTCATGATCTCAACAGTGATGAACTTTTATCTCACCCTAGGGTCTTCACTAATGCCGTTCTGGCTGCCTAGAGCTTTCTTTTTTTTCTGAGATTCTCTCTTTAGAATCTCAGAAAAATTTTCACGCATCAGCTTGAATATTATTTTTAATATTCTTTCTTCATACTTTCTTGATGCTCCAATCTAAGATCTGACATCATTTCACACTTTTCATTCATAGCATGTATCACAGAACATAATTACATAGTTAGATGTAGTTCTGTAATTGTGTATCAGATTGCTCTTTCTTTCCCTAAACTGTAAGCCCCAAGAGAACAGGGACAGGGTCCATTTGGTCTGCAGCCCTGTCCCCAGTATCTAGCACAGTGCCTGACACGTGGTTGGCCCTCTCTAGGTAGTTGTGGAATGGATGAGCGCATGTTCACGACCAGTCATTAATACTCTGGACAGTTCCTGGAATACAGTCCACAGGCGGCCTGCTCTCAGGAACAGGGTGTCTTTTATGAAGACTGCCAAGGAGACACTCTAGAGATTAATGGCCCTTGCATTGACTTCAGCACAACAACAACAACAACAAAAAGAACCAGGAAACAGTTTCCAGGAAAGCTCTAGAGTCTAAAGAGCAAATGGATGGCATAGAACTAGGGAAGCCTCTGTATTCTTATCAGCCCCTCGCAGACTTTGGCCAGGACTCACTTGCATTGTCTATACAGAAGGTTACAGACCACTGTTAAATCAGATTCGCTGGGAAACTCTTGGTACGATCAAATTGATTTTCACAGTGTGAGAATGGTATCTATCAAATTCAGAAAATGTATTTGAAACATTCAGCAAAGTTGGATAAACTGCCTAGTGAAGGTGTCAAACTCTCAGATCAGAAGGGAAGAAAATGCTTTTAATATTAGAATCCTGATTTTCGAGACAGTTTGGTGAGCATGCTTATGTTATTTCTCACAGTATAGATTAATTCCAGAACACAGGCTTTGGAGTCAGCAAGATGTGGGTTTGAATCAGGCCCTGCCACTTATTACCCGTATGACCCAAAGCTAGTTACTTACCTTTTTTTCCCTTCTAAAAATGGGGGACAGTATCAGAACCTACCATGTAGAGTTATAGTGAACAGGTGGGCATTAAGTGTCATAATCAATGCCAAATAACATAGTGCCTGGCACCTAATAAGTACCCAATAATTAGCTGTTGCTGTTGTTGTTAATGTAGTAAGTCCCCCAGAATGGTGTCAGGCACATAGCCAATGTCAACTGACTGCTGTTGCTCTTTGGGGTCCAGCAAAAGTGACATTTAAATATTTAGCACCCCTGGCATCAGCCAATCAGCATTAACTTCCTGGGGGGTGGATTTATGGGAGGTAAAGAGGAGGGGCCCACAGGATAAGGGAAGAGGACAGGGATGGGTGTAATGGTTGGGGGTCATTTTGGGAGATTTGAGCAGTGGCTAGTTACCAGTTATTTCTACATTTAAACACCAGAACAGCTGTACCAGTGCAAGCCAGCTCATCGCCAAGTATACCTGGATCCTGTGGAAGATCTAAACCTAAGGACACTTTGGGGCTCACCCAGTTAGAAAATCACCTCTGAATGCTCACTCACACTGTCAGGTCATCATCCGACCTCTGCCTTCTGTACTGGATCCTTCTTCAGTCACTTCCTGCACAAGAACCATCAGTTTCTCCACATCCAGTGGATGACAAAACCCCTCCACTCTCACACTTTTGCAGGGGCTCTGGTCTCCCTGGAAACCCTTCCCTGTGAGCCAGCTTGACTCAGGCCTCAAGGCTCACTCCATGGTCTCCTCTTCCCTACCCCACCCACATCAGAGACCCATCAGCAACACAGCAGCCATCCCATTGCCCTTCTCTGTCAACTCCCAGCCCAGACTGAGACCCTTAGGGGCCCTGAGTAGTCTCCCTTTCCCACTCTCCACCAAGACTATAGGGCTGGGTCTGCCTTCCCACTCCCAGCTGACTCTCACTCAGGAAACGGCCAGTCTCTATTTTGAGCAGAGGAACGTGTCACACCTCCTGGGCCAGGACATCTCCTCCCTTGCCAAGAAACCACACGCCAACTGTGCTTAGACAATGACCTTTCAGTCCCTTTCAGCAAAGGCCTTTAGGACCTTTAAAGTTGCACTGATCCTCAGAGCCTCCAAAAAGTAAATCTTATTTTCTCTTTCTTCCCAACAATCAGCTATATATAGCTGTGCAAACAATAGCTAACCTTGGAAAGCTGACCTCTTGGACAGGCTTGGCCCATTGTCTCAACACCCGCCCACGTGCACCAGAACCTGGATCCACCCAACTGGGAGCTGTCTGCAGGGAGAGGCCAGAGGAAGGAAGGGGAAACAGGTCTTCTCTGGCCCCACAGGTCCTGGCCCTGTCACTTCCTTACTGTGCAACTCTGGTCTGCTGACTCGAGGTTTCTGAGCCTCAGTTTTCTAAACTGTGGAAAACAGTGTAAAAACTTGCTGGGAGATCAAAAGCATGACTGTATAGGTTTGTTAAGAATCTAACACAGGGCTGGAGACATGGTGGTTACTAAATAGATACATGCTGTTAATTATATCATTCAATGACTTTTTGAAACCTCTGAGTGTTTGGTTGATTGAGAAACATGTCTTTTCACTTTCTCACACAAGGCAGCACATACATACATACATACTCAGAAAAAGCTCTTTGCTCCTCACCTTTCTTAACATTTAACTCTTTTCCATTGAGGCCCCACCACAAAGCTGGTTCCTAACCTTCGTGCAGCCCAAGACTAGAGTATGCAAGGAGGCTCATATGTTGTCCTTTCTTTTAACAGCTTTATTGAGGTGTAACTGACACATGATAAACTGCCCATGATGGATTTTGACATATGTATACAGTCATAAAAACATCACCACAATTCATTGTAATTCTACCTTCCCACTTTACCCACTTCTATCACAGGCAACCTTTGCTCTGCATCCATTTTCTGTCAAAATGGATCAGTTCACTTTTAAATAGAATAGAGTATATACT
This sequence comes from Carlito syrichta, assembly GCF_000164805.1. Taxonomy (NCBI): domain Eukaryota; kingdom Metazoa; phylum Chordata; class Mammalia; order Primates; family Tarsiidae; genus Carlito; species Carlito syrichta. The sequence goes on along the minus strand of NW_007247157.1, from coordinate 123,844 downwards.
CTTTTCCATTTGGTTTCTTTCTCTTAGCATAATTATTTTGATATTAATCTATGTTGATACATGTATTGATATCTTACTCTCTTTTATTGCTGAATAGTATCCCATTTTATGAGGGGGACCCTTAAAAAAACAGAATGTTTTTTGAAGGGCAGTCCCCTTGTAGTACAGGCTTCCCTCCCTAGGTAAGTATTCTAGGAACCCATTCGTGTCAGTGTACCAGCTAGCATTGTTGTGAGAGGCTGTGTTCGGCTTCAGGGAATTTTTTTGTTTGTGCATGTGTGAAGATTCTTTCAAGTGTTTGCCCATTTCATGATGGGTGACTTACAAGCACACCTGCCTACACCTTAAAGAATGTTCAGCAGTTTTTGACCAAAAACGGCATGACCCCCTTTCCCCACCCTCCCTATTCACTTGATCTTACCCTGAGTGACTTTTTTTTTTTTTCTAGATGTAAAAAGTCCTCAAAGGAAAATGTTTTGCTGATGTGGAAGAGGTGAAACAAAAATTGGCAGTAGCACTAAAAGGCATCAAAATTGAATAGCTCAGTTCTGAGCAGTGGAAAAAGCATCTTGATTAGGTGTATTGCATCAAATGGAGAGTACTTAGAAGGTGACTGAAGCTTAAACATGTAAGAATACACAATTTTTTATAAGCAAATTCTGTTTTTTGAGGGGTTTCCCCCTCATATAACAAATATTGTTCATCCATTGACCTGTTTATGAACATTTGAGTTGTTTTCAGTTTGGGCTATAATGAATGAAGGTACTACCAGTATTCATGCACAAGATTTTGCTTCTATATGTGTTTTTTTTTTTTTCTCTCTCTCTCTTAAGTACCTTGTAATGAAATGGCTATGTCACATGACAGGTGTATATTTAGATTTTTAAGAAACTGCCAAACACTTTCTCTTCCAAAATGGTGAAATCATTTTACATTCCCATTAGCAGTGTATCAGAGTTCCAGTTCCTTCATATTCTTGCCAACACTTAGAATGGTCATTCCTTTTTGTTCTAATCACTTAATTAATATGTAGTAAAATCTTATTGTATTATTGTATTTTCCTAAATAAAATACAATAATATGCTGATAATTTTTTATGTGCTTATTTGCTTTCCACATGCCTTCATTAGTAAAATGTCTATTCAAATCTTAGGCTCAAAGAAAAAAAAAGAGCTGTTTGTTTTCTCACTACTGAGTTTTGAGACTTTTATATTCTGTATACGAGCCTTTATCAGCTATGCCATTTGCAAAGATTCTTTTCCCAGTCTATGTTTGCCTCTTCAAAGAGCAGTTTTAAATTTTGATGAAATTCAGTTGATCATTTTTTTTCTTTTGTGAATCATACTTTTGATTTTTTATCTAGGAAATCTTTGCCTACCTCAAAGTCAAAAAGGTTTTCTCCTAGAAGTTTTGTCATTTTTAGATTACACATTTAAATCTGTGATCCATCGTTACTTAAGTTTTATTTAATGATTCCATCTTTGTTCATGGTGGGCGGTATGGTTCAAACTTTTTTTTTTTTGCCTATGGATAACCAAGTGTTTCAACGCTGTCTGTTGAAAAGACTACACCTTCTCCATCTAATTGTGTTTGCAATTTTGTCAAGAATCAGTTGTCAATATATGTGTGGGCCTATTGAGTCTATCCCACTCCATTTGTCTGTTTTTTTTCATATTTGTGCTAATACTACACTATCTAGAATATGATCATATTCTTAAAATTGGGTGGTATCAGTTCTCCAATTTTATTATTTTTTTCCCCAAAGTTGTTTGGTCAATTTTTTATATGAATTTTATAATAAGCTTGTTAATATTTTACAGTATCAGCTGGGATTTTTTTTTCAGCAGTGTATTTAATCTATAAAACAATTTGGAGAGAATTAAGAACTTAATATTAAGTCTTTTGGTCCATGAACAAGATATAGTTCTCCATTTATTTAGGTTTTCTTCGATTTCTTTCAGCAATGTTTTACAGCTTTCAGTGTCTAAATCTTGCATATTTTTTGTCATATGCATCTCTAATCATTTCATGCTTTTGGTGCTTTTGTAAGTGGTATTTTAAAAAATTTCAATGTCCATTTGTCTGTGGCTTATAAATGAAAATACAATTATTGATTTTTGTTTGATATTATATCCTGCAACCTTGCTAAACTCACTTATTAACTCTAGTTGCTTTTTGTAGACTCATCAGATTTTTTGTACACATGATTATGTCATTTACCAATAGTTTTACTTTTTCCTTTCTCAGTTGAATAACTTTTATTACTTTTTAACTTTATTGCACTGGCTATAACTTTCAATATGAAATTTAAAAATAGTAAGAGGGGACATTCTTGTTTGGTTCTTGATTATGGGGCAAAGCAGTTTGTCTTTTATAATCAAGTACAATGTTAGCTGTAGGCCTTTTGTAGATGCCATTCCCAGGCTAAGGAAGCAAACTACTGTCCAGAGTCTGCTGAGAGGTTTTTGTAAAGATCAGAAATGGATGTTGAAATTTTTATTTACTTTTTATTTTTATTTTTTTGAATTGGCGTCTCACTCCATCACCCCACCTGGAGTGCAGTAGCATGCTCCCAGCCACTGCAGCCTCTACCTGCTGGACTCTGGTGATCCTTCTGCCTCAGCCTTCCAAGTAGCTGGAACTATAGGCACATGCTACCACGCCTGGCTAATTTTTGATTTATTGTAGAGATGAGGTCTCGCCAAGTTGCCTGGGCGGGTCTCAAACCCGCGGGCTCAGGCAATCCACTCACCTTGACCTCCCAAAGTGCTGGGATTATAGGCTGAGCCACCGAGCCCAGACGGATGATGAAAATTTTAAATGCCTTTTCTGTATCTGTTGCTATTTTAATATGGTTTTTCTTTTTTTAGTTTGTCAATATAGTGAACTATGTTGATTGACTTTTAAATATTCAATCAACCTTCTATTTCTGGGATAAACTCCATTTGGTCATGTTGTGTTATTTTTTTTGTAGATTGTTGGAGCCTATTTGCTAAAGTTTTTGCATCTATGTTCATGAGGGATTTTGTTCTATTGTTTTCTTGTAATGAATTTATGTGGTGTAATACCAGAGTAAGGCTGGCTTCATAAAATGAGGTGGCTTCCCCTCTGGTGTCATCTATTTTCAGGAGGATTCCCTGTGAAAAAGGCCCAGGAAGCAGACTCAGCAAGTAGGCACAGGGCCATTTTGGCAGGTGATTTGAGCATCCTGGTTATCTAAAGTATGAACTAGAAGAGTTCTAAGTGGGTACTTTCTTTTGGTTCCTTGACAGTTCCTTGAGACACAGTGGAAAGGGTTGCAGGCAGAGCTCTTTAAAGCACTAGGATTAGAGTAGGGGCCCCGTTTTCCCAGGAGTAAGGCATGCTACCTCCATGAAGCATTTTGGAATCCGTACCTGCTATGAATCCCACTTCTGCTTCCTAGAAATCTTCCTATGTGAATCATCCTAGTGGAAATGCTCTCTAGTGTGTTTCTAATTTCTTGCTTCTGCCTCCTTCTCAACAATCTTAGACATGTTCAAGGCTTCCACCTGAAATACTGACAACAACAAAAAAGCTCTCTCAAGTCCTAAAGACCCTTACAACCCTTGTTGCCTCTTTTTTCACAGCCTAACTTTTAGAAAGAGTCAAACACTCACACTCTTTCCCATGTCCCACTCATCCCTTAACAAAAAGAAAGCTCTCATCCTTACCACTCCTGCCAAGGTGACCAACAAACTTCCTGTTGCCATATCACTTGGGAGTCCTTCCCTGATTGACTGTTCACAGCCTCTGGCACTGCCAGCCTCATCTCTATACTGGTTCCTCTTCTATGGACTTCTCTAACACCTTAGTTCTCCTCCTGCCTCTGGCTTTTGCATCTTCCACAGACCCCTATATAATAGTGCTCCTCTGAGATCTGTTCTCTCTTCTATTCTCACACTTCAGGCTGAGCACTTAATCCCAGATGATCTATCCCATTCCCACTGGCAAATGTATGTCTGCTCAGGTTGTGTACTGAAACTGAAACAAAAAACTCCAGAGAGCACTATTCATATTGCAGTCATTCTGAAGGGCAATGCCCAGATTTGAGTTATGCGCAAACTGGCAGTATATGACAGTCCTGCTTGTACACTCTCCAAACATATCACTTGACATCCTAGAGAAATAATCTGTTGCATGTCTTGATTGTAAGGCTTTTTTTTTTTTTTTGAGTTGGTGTCTCACTCTGTCACCCGGGCTGGAGTGCAATGGCATGCTCACGGCCACCCCAGAGTCGACCTGCTGGACTATGCTGATCCTTTCTCCTCAGCCTTCCAAGTAGCTGGAACTACAGGCATGCACTACCACACTGGGCTAATTTTTGATTTATTGTAGAGATGAGGTTTCGCCAAGTTGCCCAGGCTGGTCTCGAACCCGAGGGCTCAGGCAATCCTCTCACCTCAGCCTTCCAAAGTGCTGGGATTACAGACTGAGCCACTGAACCTGGGTTTTTTGTTTGTTTGTTTGTTTGTTTTCAGTGGGAGTTTTACTCTGTTGCCCAGGCTGGAGTGCAGTACACCCTCACAGCCATCACAGCCTCGACCTGCTGGGCTCAGGTGATTCTTCCACCTCAGTCTTCCAAGTAGCTGGAACCACAGGCATACACTATCACACCTAGCTAATTTTTATTTTTATTTTTTATTTATTATAGAGACAAGGTCTTACCAAGTTACCCAGGCAGGTCTCAAACCCCTGGACTCAGGCAATCCTCTTGCTTCTGCCTCCCAAAATGTTGGGATTATAGGAGCCACTGGACCCAACTGACCCACTGGCTTTTGAAGACTGGAATTACCCTTTAATCAACTTTGAAGGACTTGGCACACAGAAAATGATATTTAAAGGTGTACTAAATAGATAAACCCACTACTGAACTCCAGCTAGTATAGATTTCTCCATTGAGAAGAGCCACCATGCCACAAGTATGGGGTTGTTCTTCTTTACAGACTATACATCCTTCTGAACTAGAGGAAGACTGTCTTCTAAACTTCCCCTCACCAGATACTCCCATTCCTTGAGCCTGACATCAGCTGTACATTCTGCTTTGGCTCTTTGGGCCTCAGTTTGCTCATCCAGCAAATAATAGGGTCTATCTTGCAGATTGTAGTGGGAATTACCAAAGTAAAGTTGTGGGAAGTTCCTCTGTCTTCTGCTTCCTTTTCTCTTCTACAACATACTCAGGATAATGCCTCTGCCCAAAAGCTACTCCAGGAAAATTTTTCTTATTGATCATGGAAGGGCATATAAAGTAGAGGAAAAAAAACCGTAGGAGGTATGTCCTGCCTCACCCCCTGCTAGTCTACAAATTTAACTCTACTTATGCTTGTTAGTGTCATATATTTATTCATGCACCCATTCACTTAACAAATGTTGAGTGCTTTCTACAGTCAGATCCTCCGGTAGGCACTGGGGAGATGAGGAGTATATGTAAGAAAGACCTGGTGTCTGTCCTTGAGACAGTTATCTCTATCACACTTGGCAATATCTGGATTTATTTAGGTTTGTACTTGTTAGTGGAGGAAAAACAGGTTGACGTGGCAAAGAGTAAGGAAGAGTGTGTGAAGATAGGTGGCTTTTTAGACAGAGTGTTCTAGGAAGAGCTCTTTGAGAAGGTGGCCTATAAATTAAGTGTTAAAGATGAGATTAGAGGGTAGGGGAGATCTCTGAGACAGTGCGAAGAGGCTGGTAAGGGCATGCCTGAGAAACCAGAGATGGCAGTATAGTTGCAGCAGACAAAGAAAGAGGAGAGGGACACTGAATACTGTCAGAGAGGGTACCTGATCATCCAGTGAATGGTGTCTGGTTTGGATTATAAGAATGAGAGGAGGTCTTTCAGGATTCTGAGCAGGGAGGGATGTGAGGTGACTTAAGGTTTACAAAGTTGGGGGATTTCCTTTCTGTCTGGGGATGTTTCCCCACAAGGGGGAGCACCTGGAACGCACCCGCTGGGTCCATGCTGCCTTTCTGCTGGCTGGTTCTCACTTCTAAATCCAGGCTCCAGGCTCCCAAGTTAGGGCTGGGTCAGATGCCAGGCTAGAAATGCATAGCAAGGAAATAGTCTTTGGCAATTATTTCTGTAATTGTGTACTAAGCTGACTATGTGCCTGGCTTGAGTAAGGTGCATTATTTCATAGTAACTTTCCACATCTCCATCAGGTTCATAATAATAGTCCCATTTTTGGAATACAATTGACAATTACAATTTTAATGTATATGCTATTCAGCCAAGCACTTCCACTTCTGATAATTTATCTTCAAGAAATACTTGCCTGTGCTCATGCAAAGGATTGTGCAAAGATGTTCATTGGAGCACTACTTGTAAACTACTGAAACACCAGAAACAACTTCAGTGTCTAGTCCTAAGAGGGGATGGCAAAACAAGTCGTGGTTCATGTATTCTTGGGGAGTCATTATAAATAATGAGAGATCTCCAGACATAGTTGTGGACAGATCTCCCAGACATGCTGTGGAATTTCCCACAAAGCAAGTACAGAACGAGGCATACGATACAGTTCCCTCATATCAAAATAACACAACCATAACCAAAATATGGCTAGATATTTTTATTTTATGGGAAGAGGACTAGAAGGAGACACAGTAAACTTTTTAAAAACAGCAGTTACCTCTGGGGAGGGGCCTGGACTGCCAGCTGAAGTTAGATAAAGGGTGGCTTTCACTACCATTACTGGTTTTAATTTATACTGTACTCGGGTGGTTTTTGTTTGATACAAAATGCATATAAGAAACAATTATAAAGAGCTTGAAATCACACAGCTAGGAAGGGGAGCCAGGATTCAAACTCAGATTGGGGGCAGCGGTTTCTAGTATAATGTTGTCTTACTTTCCCCAGTCATCCATTCACTTAACAAATGCCTATGGAATGTCTATTGTGGATCAGGCACTGTGCTAGGAAGTAGGGCGACAACAAAGAACAAAATGGAAAATCCCTGTCTAGTGCAACTTACTAGTTGTCTGAAATACTTTCAAGCAAGACAGGCAGAAAGGCCAACACTACAGGTAAAACCTCCTCTTTTTTAATAATTTAAATTTTGCTGCTATCCCTGAATAAATGTGTCACTTAAAAAAATTCCTAACATTTCAGTTACTTAAACACACTGATCCTCAGTTATTTATCCCCCAAAAGGGGACAACATTACCGACCCCACAGAGTTGTTCTGGCCATTAAATGAGATAAATGCTTAACCCAGAGCTTAGCACTGTGGGCTCAAGAAACTGAGACATTATGTTAGCAGTTGTACAAGTAAGGTCTCCATCCAGCTCCTGAATCCTTCAAAAGTAAAATAGTGTAGACAAGGGGGCGGGGGTGTGGTGGGGAGAAAACAGAATGACTCATCCTATTTTAGCCTTCACAGGGAGCTTCTCTTGAGCCAGAAGGCTTTAAAGTCTTTGGCATGTGGGCACCATCCCCTGCGTCCTTCTGGGTCCTGGTGCCCTGATAATAATTTATTCACCTCCACATCCAAAGAGCATTTGCAGATCACGAACTCTGTCTCCAGGGCCCAGCTCAGGCCCTGGCAGAGAGATGAAAGGACAGAACCCCTGCCTTTGGCAAGCTCACAGCTTCCAGGAGGAGGGCACTCCTTGGCAGCCTGCCGGACATAGGCAGGTGGTCCACGCTCACTCCCAGCGGCCGACTTTGCCCCTTCCCATGGTGCCCTGCGCAAGCCTGGAAGGGGCGCGGGGCGGGGGGGGGGTGGTGGCGAGAGGCCCTCTAGGACCTGCTCCTGGGATGCCAGCGCAGCGCGGGCGGGACCTGGTGACGCAGGCCTCTGGGGGCGGGGAGCACATACAGCCCGTCCCACTCCACGTCACTCCATTTATGGTTTAGAAGTTTCGAGCGCATACTTCTCTCCGGGTCGGCTTTAGCTCAAGCGGTTACCTCCTCACGCTGGACTTTCCATAGGTCCAACCTTTGCGCTGGGGTTCGAGACCCGCGGGTGCTTACTGACCCTTTTGTGCGTGGTTCGTTCCCCCTAGATTTTGTGGAATCCCTCACTTTGAGGATTTTCGATGTGTTCTTTGTCCCTTTTTATTTTGCTCAATTCGTTAATAGGTTGATGACGTAATTTGGGGTGGCTTTGATGGCCTGACGGAGAGTACAGAAGGGGTCACTCCTCGGCCCGGACTCGCCCCGGCCCGTAGCACGAGCTGACCAGACTCTACCGATAGGTCAGATACATGGGGACAAAACAATGAGCGCGCAGCTCATGCACAAGATGCACAAGAAATACCTGGAAGGTCAGAGGCTGGGATCTTCAGACCGCGGTGCGCGTTTTGGATTTCGTTCCAAGTACAGCCGGAGGGGCTCCCGAACCTCAATAACAGTCGCTGCTGTCTACCGTGTTTTCTTCGCGTATACCTTCGACCACAAGGTCTTGCCTGATCGGCCACAGCGAAACTCTCCTCTTCTTCCTTACTCTACTGCGGCTGCCCGGGATTTTCTTGAGGTCCTTGAAACTCCAAATTTCTTCCTCCCTGGTGGTCTGTGCCTGCGCTGTTCTCACGTGGGACGCTGAAAGTAGATGTCCCTTCTCATCTTTCCTCCACCCCTTACTCGTTTCTTTCCTAGGGCTTTGCATCACCTCCAGACAGCTTACGTGGTTTCTCTTTACTTGTTTAATGTGGGCTCCCTTCTAGAGTATAAGCCACATAAGGGTAGGGACCGTCTACCCTTGCTGTATCCACAGCACATCATAGGCCAGATTGGAAAATCTGCCGACTTAAGTAGATTGACGCAGGTAGACACGCCCAAGTGTTTTTCATATGAAATTTCTGTAAGTGGAATTGTGGGTCAGAACTCAGGGCTTTAGATCCGGGTGGTTCCAGTTCCCTTGGCAAAGGTCGGGTTGAATGGGGCGGGGTCTTTCTCTGTGGAAGAAATCCCTGAGGCCCCAAGGAGGCGGAGACTGCGCGCTGGAAGGCAGGCAGAGATGTCAGCGCTTGCAGGGAGGGCCTCCTGCGGGTATTCCCGGGCCTGCCTCCTCCTCTCGTCCCTTGACCCAGTTGGGGACTGTTGAGCAGTTGTCCTGCTTTGCGTTCCACCCCTCTTGGCTCTAGTGATACTACTACACGTGCCTTTGTGCAAGCCCGGCTGTCTGTATGAGCTGTGCCCTCACCTACCCGGTACACCTTCCTCAGCTCTCCAGCCTCAGAGTGCATCTCCTTTTCTAGGAGCCCAGGCAGAGAGCCCCAAGGGCTCTGTACCCTTCAGCGGTACAGATGGACTGTCTGCTGCACCTAGAGTTCTTGTGGGGCCCTCTGCAGCGCCTAGAGCTGGTGGGTAGCGAAATGCGGTGCAAGTCCACCCCCTACTCCCCACCCCCTCTGGCAGGTGGGAGAGGGCTCTCCCAGGCTGGCACATCCCTTGTGCCCCCCACCCAAACAGCTGCAGGATCCTCAGAGGGTACTGGGAGCAGCAAACCTCCAGGAGTAAGTGCCTCCATCTGGGAGAAAACCCTGGCACAGAAAGAAGAGCCCAACTCCCAGCCGACCTTGAGCCTTATGAGGGAGAGACTGAGTTAAGAGGGAAGCTATCAGCTATAGACTCAGTTTGGAAGCCAAGATATTAGCAGTGGTGATGGTGATGGTAGACTGAGGGAGCAGGGGGATTCACCTTGACATTTTGGTCAACCCATATTTTCCAATTTTCCGTAAAGAATATGGATTACTAAATGTGCGATAAAATGGACAACAAATCCATCCTGCTGAGGCTAGGCAGCTCCCCACATCAGCTGTTAACTGTGGAGCTTATTATAACTTTAGATTCCTCTCGCCCTACCCAGACAGCTTAATCAGAATCACTGGGTGTGCCTAGGCACCTGTCTTTTTAAATAATTCTAGTGTGACTGTTTTATACTTGCTCTCCTAAGATGTCCTCCCCAACTCATGACTCTGCCTTATATTTCATAACATGAGTTCATGTAAATCCAGGAGAATTTCCTCATCTTCCCACCACCAAAGCCAATATCTTTTCCAAACCGATCCTGGGCTCTCTGCCCACCTTTTTCTCGTGGAAGTGTCTGGGTATCCAACACAGGTTACTCCTTCCCCAATTCTGGATTCCAACCTCTTACCTCCTTCCACACCACCAGCTCCTGCACTCTATGAATTGTTCCCATATGCCTACAAACATGCCTTAATATGGTCCCCTTTCTCCCAAAACAAAGCAAAGCAACACACACACACACACACACACACACACACAACCTTTCCTAACCCCGTGTCCCTTCCTGACAACATCCATTTCTTTGTCCCCTCTCAAACCTCTCCAAATGGGTTTTTCTCTCTACCAGTCACTAACTTTTAGCAAGGCAATTTCAGGCCAAATCCAATTCTCTTTTCTTATCTTATTCTAGCTCAGTAACTTCAAGGAGCTCTCCTCTAAGTCCCTCTCTCCCACTCCCTTCGCTCTCTCTCTCCCTCCCTCCCTCCTCACCAAGCAAACTTTCCTGCTGGCTCCTGCTATGAGACCTCCAAAGGTTGGAGGGTCCAGGGCTCTGCTGTCTCCTCTACCCCATTCCCTGCCTCACAACCCTGTTAAGTCTCTTGGCACAAACCTGTCTGTATATGGAAGATTTCCGAATACATATCACAAACCTGGGTATTTTCTGATCTTCAGGTCCTAATATCTAAGTCTCTACCTGAAATGTTTCAGAGACACTTAAACCTAACAAACAAAACTTCTTGAACCCCTCCCACCCATCCAAACTGCTTCCTCCCTTAGTCTTTCCCTCCTCAGGGAGTGACAGTACAATCCACTTGGTTGCTTACATCAGAAATTTGGATGCTGGTTGTGTGCTGTGCTCATGCCTGTAATCTCAGCACTTTGGGAGACTGAGGTGGGAAGATTGCTTGAGTCCAGGAGTTTGAGACCAGTCTGGGCAACATAGGGAAACCTTATCTCTAAAAAAAAAAAAAAAAAAAAAAAAAATTAGCGAGGTGTGATGGCACATGCCTGTAGTGCCAGATACTTGGGAGGCTGGGACAGGAGGATCTCTCAAATCCTCCAGCCTGAGTAACAGAGTGAGATCCTGTCTCAAAAAAAAAAAAGAAAGAAAGAAAGAAAGAAAGAAAAGAAAAGAAAAGAAAAAAAAGATAAAAAGAAATTCAGATCCTGTCTTTGATTTTCCTCTCCCTCCCACCCCAACTGAATCCATTAGCAAGTCCTGTTCGTTCTACTTCTAAAGTATATCCTGAATTCAATCACTTCTCATCACCAATGCAACCTGGTTGAAATAAATCCTAACACCATCCCCTTTCCCCAAAACTACTTGACAGCCATCCCTCTGGGCTTCCTGCTTCCTTTTAGCACCTTCCAGTCCATTCTTCATACCACAGATTGATCTTCCTTCTCATTTTGTTATGAGAAAGGGGTCATATTAGGATACAGAAACTAGTTGGCCTAGAAGACTGTGGAACATGATCTGAGCCCACTTGAATCCCTAAATCTGAACCTTGGGAGGATGACTGGAGACACACCCCATCTTAATGCAAGAGCCTCAGGCAGGAAACCTCTGGCTGATGAAAAATGCATGTATTTGGCAGAAGATGAAGTGAAGACAGCACTCCCCCTCCTTTCTCGGCTCAAGCACAGCTCTAACTAGCTGCCTTCTGAGGCTATCAGTGTGTGGCTCTTAATGCTATTTTTTGTCCTGTGAAATAGCACTATAGCAACACAACTTCTCTTCTGCTTCATGAATAGGTCCTCCCTCAGCTATGAGAGACTTCTGGGTGGGGTAGTGCCATGCGACGTTTTTGGCCCATCTTGCTGGTGTCCTGGTTTTTAGAAGCTTCCATGTCAGGGCCAGGCAGAGCAGCTGGGTTTCAAATGTGAGCCTCATGTGACCTCTCCAGAGCCCAGGGGTGGGGTGCTGGAGGGTAGGGCCTGTCCTCTGGTAAAGAAGGGGCCGCTTGTTCCCCCATAATCCTATGGCCCAGAACTCTTGTTTTTCTTTCCTGCTCTTTCTACATTCAGCTGGAACTGAGCATACTCTTCAGGGGAGAGGGGGCTCCAGGTCAGAGAGTCACAGCCATTCTAGGCTGTGCAATTTCAGGAAGTTCATTTGCACTGGCCCCCACCTGGCTCCCACAAAAGACTCCTGTCTAGAAGCCAGTAGTTCCCAGGATAGAGAAATATGTCACCCAAAGGGTACCTGGTGATCTTGTGGAGGAGGTGATCTTGGCACCTCACTGCTAGGGTGGGTGTGTTATTAGTAGGATGGGTTTCTTCAGGGTAGAAAAGGAAGAGGGTGCTCTGGGATTCCACCTATCCTGAGAACTGGACCAGCAAGTCCAAGCTGTCTTCTGCATCCCTCTCTTGTTTTTCTTATCCCTGTTGTGTCTCTCATGACAAGAGCTGTGCTGGCATGGAGTAGGGACCAATGAAGAGTTAGTGAATAAGATAGAGATGATTCATTCATCATGGCAGATGTCCCAGGAGGACAGTCAGTGTCAAATGCCTCTTTCCTTCTCCAGCTCTCCTGGGGCTGGTGTTATAACTGGAGCTTGTTATAACTTTAGATTATTCCAGTGGGGTGAGGTTGGTGGAGGCAGTGTGGGCTAATCCATCAGACACAAACTGGGTGATTCTTCACATTACAAGTATCCATTTCCTTTAGAATCTTTAAGTGCCTCAATCCACAGTCATGCAGGACTGCAGGTAGCATATAAAGCAGCCTTTATCTCCACGTCCATGCCTACCTCACAGCTCCACAACTGGCAGGCTGTGTGACCTGGGACATGTGATAATTTCTGTGAGTCCCAATTTATCCATCTGAAAAACTGGGAGATGAGGAGGTTAATAATGCTATCTACCTCACAGAGGCAATATGAGAAAATAAGTGTAAAGATACCATTAGCTAACACAAAGAATGGCATTGCTGTATCTCCCTCCAGTTTCTAACACAGTACAACCGGCATTACATACATATTTATTGCAAGAATAAATGAATGAATGTTCAGAATGATAATCTTACCCCTTCCTTTCAGGAAGATACTAACTTTCTCTATTTCCCCAGGCCAGGGAAATCCCACAGCTTTCCAGACATGGGTGTTTAGGCTCCAGGAAACTGATGCATTAACTTGAGAGAAAACAGACAAAATCTACCTTGCATTGCATCTTCCTGGCACCTGTTGGTAAACAAGTAAATAGACATCTGGATTGAGGCCTAGCCAGATCTCATTAAAATCGAAGCCAGATTTCATTAAAATCGAAGTCAAGGCCTTTATTTCCAGAATGCTGCTTTTTGCATATTTACATAATGATACCAACGTGGTTGCCCCTGACCTTGTCGGGGAAACTGGAGAATTCATGCTGGGTTCCAGATGTGGCTGGCAGGACACCAGTCTGCTTTTTGCTCAACCTGACTGAACCACCTGGGGGAAACAGAGCTTTGCCTTTGGAGCAATGAAGAGACCCCCGAGAGAGCTACACTGGCTGGCCCTGAGCTGTTGTCTCAGGACATGTAGTCCCTTCCTCTGGTAGCCATTCTCAAAGCATATCCTGCTCACCTGGGGGCTTTTATAAAAATTCTGGGCTCCAACCCCTGAATTTCTGATTTAGTAGGGAAGTAGAGCCCCCAGATTTTCACTTCCATCACTGCAGGTGATGTTGTTGGACTCAGGACTACACTTTGAGAATCATTAGCCTAGGACAACTCTTCTAAACCTGTTGGTGCATTTGATATTCAAAGTATGGCACCTGGACCAGTAGCAGTGTCACCTGTATGAAAGGTAGAATCTGAGGCTCCATCCCAGACTCTTTAAATCAGAATCTTCATCTTAACAAGTCTGAGAAGCACTGAGCTGGGGTGTATGCTAAAGGTGTCAATTCCTGAGCCTTCTCCTACACAGCTGAAATGGAATGACAGGGTAGAGCCTAAAATTCTGCATATATGACAAGGTTCTGAAGGAATTCTTACATATAGTGATATTGAAGGACCTTTGCTCTGTACATTAAAATCACCTGGGGAGTTTCTTAAACTACTGAGGGCTGGGTTCTCTGAAGACCAATTAAAATCAGAATCTCTGGAATTGAGGTCCTGGCATCAGAATTTAAAAAATCTCCTCAGAGGATTCTAACATGCAACTAGGACTGAGAACTACTTTTCTGTGAGTTGTTGCTGAATGCACACCTTCCCTACTGGCCACCCAAGGTAGTGGTTAAAATGTTTAGAGTCAGAGTTAGGTCAGAATCCTGACCCATCACTTATTTAATGATGTTTTCTTGGGTAAATTACTGTCTTAATTCAGGCTACTATACAAAAATCTCATAGACTGGGCAAATTAAACAACAGAAATTGATTTCTCACAGTTCTGCATGCTAGGAAGTCCAGGATCAAGGGGCTGGCCAATTCATTTCCTGGTATGCCCCTCATGATTTGCAGATGGGCACCTTCTTGCTGTATCCTCACTTGGTGGCGAGAAAGAGGAAGCAAGTGTGCTCCAGTCTCTTCTTATAAGGGCACTAATCCCATCGTGAGGGCTCCACCCTTGTGACCTAATTACCCCCCAAAGGCTTCACCTCCACATACGATCACATTGAGGATTAGGGTTTTAACATATAAATTTTGGGGGGACACAAACATTCAGTCCATATCAATTACTCAACCTCTTTGAGCCTCAGTTTTCTCTTCTGTAAACTAGAAAAAATAAGATAATAAGTGAGAAGGTGAATGTAAACTACTTAGCATGAAGCTTTGTACAAATCAAGCCTTCAGTAAGAGGTGGTTTTGATGATAATTATTGGCATCAGAGGAGCTCCAAAGCCCAGTCTCTCTCCAGCCAGTCCTAGAGTTACCCTTGGCTGCTATAGAGCAGAAATTTGAAGACTTAAATGTGTTAAAATGCAAAGGTAGATACTTATTCCCAGAATACCTTGTGAAATCTCACAGGCTCAGCAGATGGGGATCAGGTTTGCCAGTCAAATGTCTGTGTGTGGATGTCCCTGGCCTTCCTGGTAGATTACCAGGGAGTCTATCAGGGAGGAAAGTCTAGGAACACAGATGTGGCAAGGGGTGCAGCCAAAGCCCCATGGGGATTCTATATCCCAGCTCTCAGTAGGTGTCTTTTGTGTCTGGGACAGTTTTAGGACTGGGAAATCACCCTGATTTCTAGAAGAAGGACTTTTTCCTGCACAATTAGGCCTCACAGGGCCTAGCCCTGACTCCTAAGTCCAAAGACCCATCTTAGCCCAAGACCCAGGCTCTCCATGGAGAAAAGACGAACTCAGAGGCCTCTGCAGAGGCTGAGTGAAGAAAATGGAACAAAACTCACAGGATTATTCCCAAATATGATCTTTCTAATATTACAAGTATGGTTAGAAAGATAAAGAGTTTTTCTTTCTATCATTCATTGGTTTAAAAGCCATTCATTTTCTTACCACAAACATTGTGGCTTAAAACAACACCTATCAATTATTTCACAATCCTGTAAAGTGTGAATTCTGGGTAGACTCAACTAGATTCTCTGTTCAGGGTCTCACAGGCAGAAACCATGGTGTCAGCAGGGTTCTTATCTGAGGCTCTGCAGAAGATCCCTGTTCAAGCTCTCTAAAGTTGGTGGCAGAATCCAATTCCTTGTGGCTGAAGGTCCCAGGTCTCCATTTCCTCCCTGGCTATCAGCCTAGAGCTGCTCTCCCCTGGAGGCTGCCTGCATTCTTCCTTCTAAAGTTCCTCCTTCAAACCAGCAACTTTGAACCAAGTCCTTCTCGGGCTTCAGATTTCTCTGATTTCTACTTCTACCACCAGCTGGAGAGAAAGCTCTCTGCTTTTAAAGGGTCCACCTGGATAATCTCCCTTTTGACACCAAGGGAGTAACACCATGGGGCAAAAGTCATGGAGGTCATCTAAAATGCTGCTTATCACACACTTGTTTTATTTTTATTTTGCAACTTATGGGAGGGGACCCCAAAACTCCCAGAATTTATTTATTAAAAATTGTATGTTTATTCTTACATGTTTAAACTTCAGTCGCCTTCAAAGTACTCTTCATTTGATGCAATGCACCCATTGAGAAGCTTTTTCCACTGCTCAAAACGGTTTTTGAACTTGTCAGTTTTGATGGCTTTTAGTGCTTCTGCCATCTTATGTTTCACCTCTTCCACATCAGCAAAACATTCCCCTTTGAGGAACAAAAAAGTTGCTCAGCGTGAGATCTAGTGAATGGGGAGGGTGGAGCTTGGGAGTCATGCCATTTTTTACCCCAAACTGCTGAACACTCAGTGTGGTGTGAGCAAGTGTGCTCATAAATCACTCATCATGAAATGAGCAAATGTGTCGAAAGAATCTAAAAAAGAAAAAATATTCACTGAATGCAGCCTCTCACAAATGCTAGCTGGTACACTGATGTTCCTAGAACACTTACCTAGCAGGGTTAGCCTGTACTATAAGGGGTCTGCCTTCCAAAAGATAATTCTGGGTTTTTTTTTTGTGGGTCCCCCCAGGATAGGGCAATAAAAGAAGATTGCAATATATGATGTATGCTCGCGTTCTCCTCAAAAACAAAATCTAGAAGGATCTGCTCCAACGATTTGACAATGGTTGTCACTGGTACACTGCTGGTAGTGTTTGCTTCTTTTTTGCTTCCTTATAACTTTTGAACAATGAAGTGTTCATTTTGTAAAAATAGAAAGTTATCTTCAAAAGTGAAGAGATCTGACTTTATGAGATGTTACAAAATACTAAATTAACACCAATTTAAGTGTTGTGGTTTGGGTGCAAGCTCAGATATTTAGATCAAAGGAACAAAAATATATCCCAAAGACATAAGCTAATATGAGCAAGAATAAAATATGGCTCTAACAGGCAGAACAGTGCAATGGATAAGGAAATAATTGATAAATTCCTGATGGTGGTATAAAAATTTTGAGGTGAAATTAATTCATTAAGACCCTGAATTTTCATCCTAGAGTAAATCAAACTCAAATCAGATTTAAAAGTTAAGTTAAAAAGAAATACACATTAATACACGTTAGGAAATAAAACTGAATTCATAAATATGATTTTTCTAACAATCTGGTTAGAAAGGTGACAAAAGGACTTTTATTTTTAACCATTCACTGGTATAAAATCCATGATCTTAAAAAAAAAAGAATACGTTATTGATAAATACCTATGAAAGATTTACTTCTTGGCTGAATTCTCTGGAGCATGTGAATAATACATGATAAATAAGGTGGTACCACATTACTTAAGTATCCAGGGTTTCCCACCAATGTGGATTCTTTATGTGGAAACAGTTTAGCGTTGTAAGTGAAAGTCCTCCACATCCCTGACATCGTAGCGTTGCTTTGCAGCACATGTTTGCTGAGGTGGGCAGCACCGTGAGCTGTGTCTACAGCCCTTTCCACAGCACACCTGGTTTTGACACTTCTCTCTGTTCTGTCAGGGTGCCACTGGGCCATGAAGGGACAGACTCTATGCCCTATTGCAGGAAAAGAAAGTGGGTTGCGATTGGATGGTCTACTTATTCTCTATTTATCCATGTCCTACTACTGTGCACAGCGTATAAGCTAGGTTCTTTGGGGGTAGAGGACTTGTTGACTGCACACAAGAAGCACATAGTGCTATGGAGTTCAGGTCTGTTTGAAATGTATTTTGAATAAGGACTCAAGGGGGAGGGGTCATCAAAACTGTGTGTGTCGTAGATGTCTGTGCATTTTCTGGAAGAGAAGGTCCACTGTTTTTTTCAGGAGTGCCTGGCCTAAGGGAGATTAGGAACTCCTGTTCTAGGCTGGAAAGGAATACCATCTGAATGTAGGTGATTCCTCCGCAAGTAGGGCTGGGATTTGACTCTGCATCTTGGCAGTCCAAAGGTCCTGTTCTTCCTTCGTTCTCAGGCACAATGAAGAATTGTGGGCCCTGGGGTGCTTATTCCTGGTCCCTTTCTTTCATGCCCCCACAGGAGTGACTGAGCCTTCTTCACCCTGAAGCTGGCTGGAAATGGCTCCTTTAGCAGGGCTTTTCCCCTCACCCTCCAATTCTAGTAGCTCGACTGAGAGCTGTCATCAGGGAAAGGTTCCTGCATGCAGATGGCTTCCTTGAACCTGAATTATTTATGGGCTGTTGCCAAGAAGCCATAGGGACTCAGTGGCTCCACTGACAGGGGAAGAGAGTAGTTTTCCATCTGTTCACTCAAAAACTCATTTCCGGCCAGATGAGGATATTTAATCACAAGTCTTTCCCCTGTTTCTGCTACTCCCAAACCTAAGTCCTGCTTTCTTCCAAGAGAACTGGGGGAAGAGGTTTCTCAGAATAGGGAAAAATTCTCTGAGCTTGAAACTTCCTCACCAAAAGCATTCAAGGGTGGAGTCACCTGTTCAAGATGAAGTGACCTGTTCTGCAGTGTAAGCAGCCATTTATCTGTTCTCTGGCCCCAGATGTTCTCCCTGACCTGGGGCCTGCTGACCCATGGGTGCCCTTTCTCAGTTAGGGAGGCTTAGCCAAAGAGATCTGAGGCAGAGCCCAGCAGGCAGACAGGCTTCCCTGGGAATGGTGAAGCCCACAAGACACAGCTTTCCTGCGAGAGACCTGAGGAGAGCTCTGGTTGCATGCTGCCTCCAACTCACACACGTGGAAGCCCCCAGAAGGATATCCCAAGTGTCTGGGGAATCCTCTTCTCCCCTTTTTAGAGAGTAAGAGGGACCTGAACCCACCTTGCCGAGTAAAGGGGCCATTTGTTCTCTGGAAACCAGGCTTTGGATTAGCTCCTTTTGATTACTGTGTGCCAGGCCCTGTGCTAGGATCTGGACAGAGTCCATACTACCTCTGAGAAGCTCACCACCTAGCAGAGAAGGCCAAAAAGGAAGCAGGAAATTACCCCCAGGTGAGTCTTTGAGGCTGTGGTGACACATGCACGGGGATAAAAGAAAGAACTTCTGATCCACACATGAAGGATGAGACTGAAGTAGGTTTCTAGTTTTTCATATACCTGTAGGTTTTCAATCCTGGAAAAAATGGTATCCATTCAAGCACTCACACCAGAGTATGCATCCTCCTTTTCTGCCCCTTTCCCCCACACTCCAGATGCAGTCCTCTCACCTCCTCAGAGAATGCTCTTGCTAAACCCATCATTCATGCGGCTAAACCCATCAGGTACAACAATAATTCAACGCGGTTGATGCTTGTCCTTGAGAGGCTGACCTCCCTCTTCCCTCATACAAACTCTCAGACCCCTTTGCATGTGTCTCTTCCTCCGCCAGATCTCTAAATGCTGGAGCAACTTAGAGCTCTGTCCTAGGCACTCTTCTCTATCTGCACTCTCTCCCTAGGTGATCTTATCTAGTAACTGTTTTTACATAGCACCTGTATCTGATAACTCCTAAACCCCCATCTCCACCTAGGCCTCTTCCCTGAAATCTGGGCTTGAATAGCTAACAGTATTTTCAACATCCCATTTGGATGTTTAATTGCCTCCTCAAACTTAAAATATCCAAAGTAGACACTTAGTTTCCTTTTACCAGAAGCTTTTTTCCAGTTCTTCTGCGTTTTAGAAAAAAAATGGCACCACCTTTCAGCTATTGTACTTAAGGCATAAGCCTTGACATTGTCTGTGAATCCTGTCTTTCACTCATACCACTCCTCCAATTCAGGTTTAAGTCCTGTCTGTTAACCTCCAAAATACATCCCAAATCCCTCCAAATCCTTCTATTTCTAGTGCTACCATACAGGTCCTCCATCATGTCTTCTTGCCTGGATGACTGTAATAGTCTCCTGCTTGGTTTCCCAGCCTCCATTCCTACTTTCCACTTCACACCAAAAACAAAACATTTCTTTTTAATTGGGAAATTGGGAAAATAATTCTATTTATGATAGCACCAAAAGGTATTAAATACTTAGGAATCAATTAGCCAAGTATGTGAAAGACTTGTACACTGAACATTGCAAAACATTGTTGGAAGAAGTTAAAGAAGACATAAATAAATAGCAAGACACCCCATGTTCACAAACAGAAGACATGATATTGTTAAGCTGTCAATAGTACCCAAAGTACTAAGTCTGGCTTCCTGACCTCTCATCAGGGGAATTTTCTCTTCTGTCATCTCTAGATACACAAAACTGTCTTGCATTTGTCTCAGAGGCTTTATGACATGGTTAGTCAGCCTGAATTCTCTTCCTCAGCCTCTTCATCCTTCGGGTCTCAGTGAACTCCACCTCCTTCTTCACCGATGGCAAGTGGCCCTGACACAGAAGGGTTTGCATGGCTGGCTGAGTGCAGATGGCTCATGGACTCTCCTCCAACCAGCCTGAGGCTAGAGCTTAGGCTGCTGCCTTCCTCCCCCAGGTCCTGGAGTCTTCTCCCTACTCACAAGTGGAAGTAGAGAACAAGTTGTCTATGCTTGAGGCTCTGTCTTGGGTCTCTGAGGCCCTGTGTGGGAATGCGTATGAGAGTATATGTGTGCATGTGTGTTTGTGTGAGAGGGTGTGTGTGTGTGTGTGTGTGTGTGTGTCTGTGTGTGTCTGTGTGTGTCTGTGTGTGTAGAGGGTTGTTCCAGCCTCCCGCCCTCTACCATTTATTCTCTGGCCTGGCTCTCCAGAGTGGATGTGTTTCTTTCCTTGTCAGGCAGGGATGGCCCAAGGTGGCCCCGTTTGACTTCTTTGGACAGGGCATCGGGCCCAGCCTTTATTCCATGACTTTTTCTCCTGGCTTTGAAAATAATTCTGAGCCCAATATTCCAGGAAGCTCATTTAAGAGCATAACATTAGATTACAGCTTCAAACACAAAGGTGTTTTCCTCCTTCCTTCCTGACATCCATGTGATACTAGAGCATCCATGGCTGTTGCTGATCTTCCCTCAATCCCCGGAAACATGAACAAGATATGGTCTAGGCCATGCAAGCAGAGACCAGGCCCATGGGGACATCTCAAGAGGGCTGGGAGTTTTGAGCCCTTTTGATTGCTCTGGTGCCCATGTCCAGCTGCCCAAGGCTTCCTTGGTGACTCCTCACTGACCCCTGGTGTGGCTGAGCAGAAGGCAGCAGTGTGATTAAGGGTATAGGTTCAGGAATCAAATGAGCCAGGTGTTTCAGTCTCTTCCTATTCTGTGAATGGGCAAACCACTTTACCCTTCTGAGCCTCCATTTCTGCAGCAGTAAACTGAGAATGTGAATAGCACTTAACAATTTCATAGCATCAGTGTAAGGGATAGAACACATAGTGCATGTAGGGGCATGGCTCAGTACTGTGGGCCTCTCTGGCTCCCATTGCTGAGGTGGTTTCTCAGTTGGCCAGTGAAGCCAGGATTAAGCCACTCTGCTTCCTGTGTGGGGAGGCCACAGCCCATCTTGGGAGGTCTCTGGGCCCCCATGTTGAGGATTTTTGCAGTCCTCTCTGCATCCCAGAAAGTCTAGTAGTACCGGAATAACTGCAAAGAGAGAAATAAACCAAGCAGAGTCCCTTCCTCTTCATCTCTTTCCTCTTCCTTGCTTGGGGATCTGTGTTCAGCACTCAGGCAAGGTCTGAGCAACCTCCTTCTGGTTTGAGCTGCCCTCTGGCCTTCTGATAGGGTGGGCACACCTCCCTTCCCCAGTCATTCACCCTTGGAAACACTCAGTAGCTAGCTGACCCCTCAGCCCCAGGGACCCATCTTCTAGATGGCAGCCCTAGTTAATGCTTAGCCTGAGTCTCCGTGAGAAACAGAAAGGGTATGGGTGCTTAGGACTTAGAAACGGAAACTTGACCCTCTTTGGCTGGGAGGGGAAGGCTGCCCATGGCTCTCAGTCAGAGGAGGACTCCTGGGGAGTTTTAGAGAATAGAGTGGAGACTCTTTTACTAGGGAGTTGGGGCAAGGATAGGGTGGGGAGCAGGTGACAGGGACAGATGGAGGGGAGAAGTGGGAAGGAACTTTAACACACATTTTAGCATTTGGCATTTATAAGGACTCCCGTGGTGATTTTTATTTTAAATTCAAGGATCTTTAAAAGTTATACTGATCATCACTTTGGGCTCTGAGGCTGTCTTGGTAGAGATGAGTATACTTGGGGTGCTTAAAGTGAGGCATAGCTGCAGGATTCCCAGCATGAGTGAGGCCCTCGCTGGCAGCCCCAGTCTGTGTGACTGCCTGGGAGGTGGGGCAAGCATGTCAGAGCTATGGGGAAATGATGGGAACTGGGTGCACATGTAAAGCTAAGCCTCACCTCTCGAGGCGCTTTCTCCTTGAGCCACCCTAACATGACCTCTTCCACTCTACTTGAGCTCCTTCCATTCCTCTCCTCTCCTCCCATGCCTCAGAATGCCTGGGTATTCCTTCCTCTGATTGCTTTGTTATCTGCTGGAGAACCACAGTGCTGGCCTTCAGTCTACATGGACACACAGTCTGTAGTGCCATCAGCTGATTGACAATTGTCTTCCTCAGGAGGGAAGTTTCATGAGAACAAGGACACATCTGTTCTCTAGGGCCTAATATGGGGGTACACTAGGTGGCCCCCACAAATATTTGTGGAACACATGGATGAATCATTTTAATAAACTGATGTTATGTCTGTCTTTCTCCAGACTAGAAGGTATTTAAGGAAGGACTTTGTCTCATCCATCACTCTATTCCCAGCAGCAGTGGACTGACCAGCAGTAGTGCTGTAGACGTATCTTTGGGTCATTGGGTCCATGAAGTGGAATGAGCTCCGCCTGCTGGAGTGAAGCAGCCTTGGCAGAGGGGTGTGTGGGTGGGCAGAAGGTCTATCCTATTCTCCAAGAAAGTGGGCTGCCTTTGGGAAGGACACAAATAAAGGCGCTTAGCTACATTGATCCCGAGCAGTTCCATACAGCAGGATAACAATAAGGCCATTTAATGCTGCACCAAGCATTTTATATGGCTTATTTCATCCTCATGATGGATCCATGAAGTAGAAGTGATAGTCATCTCCTTGGGACAGAGGAGGAGACCCTGAGAGGTCATCTGACCAACCCAAGGCCACACAGGTAGAGAGCATGATACCTCAGTCACATGATACTGCCTCTCAAAATATCTGAGGGCATTCTAGATGTCAGAGATTAAGGAGGCAGGGGAAGGGATTGGCATGAAAGTCTACCTAGAGGGTATGGGCCTGGAAAACCTAGACTTAATTCTTCTGTCAAATGGAGGTTCCTGGGAGTCAGATGACTTGGGTTCCAGTCCCAGTTTGGCCATTTTATGTGTTACCAGTGGTTCTCCCTTTCCTGAGCCTTGGTCTCCTCATCTGTCTATTGGGACTGTGGTAGCAACCATTTCACAAAGAGTGTTGAGGATTCAAAAATCCAACACAAAGGCAGGGGATCACCATGCAGGAGGGAAGATACTTCAAAGGAATAAGAGGAGTAAAGTGCTGGATGAAGTGAACACTGAAGGCTGGGAGCCCCAGGGCTGGAGGTCGACTTGAAAACAAGTTCAACAGAGACTTAGCTTCAACTCCCCATGAGCTGTCTGGGTATCTGAGGACCAGCTACTGGAATCTCCCAAAGACTGTTCCTCAGGATTCCTTGCTAGGCTGCTCCTGAGTGGAATCAAGGAGCATGGCAGCCCCTAAGGAACAGAGACCCACTCTTCCTGAATACCCAGGCCAGCACAAAGTAACGCCCACAAGGCATACATTTCTTTGGTTTTATTATTACAAACACACCATGGCGCTGTCACACTTGGGATATTTGGGCTCTACATGCTCTACATGCCATTTCTTTTCTACCTGGACAGGGCCCCATAGAAGCATCCAAACCACAGGCAGATGCGAGACATTTGATACAACAGTTCAACTCATAGCTTATAATGACGGCATTCTCCAGCTGTGCAAGAGCTTTACAAAAACTGTGCCAAGACTTCCCATGATGCTGGATTGCTTGATTCATGTTTTGTGAGCCCCACAGTACTGCAGCTCCCTTTTCCAGGCACTTGGCAAAGGTAGGAAATCCCACATTTGGAATAGGTCCTTTCAGGAAGTGGATGTCAGACAGTGACATCCAAGTTTCTCCACACTTAGGGGAAAAAAATATAAAAAGTATGTCTCTCTCCCTCTTCCTCCCACCTGCCCAAGGCTCAAATCTCATTGTGGTGTGGACCATGTACATTGAAGTGTGATATTTGGTTGCAAAAACATTCAAACAGTCTCTTTGGAAAACTGAGAGATACTGGTGTGGAGCTGCTGTGGCATTCCTCCTGTGGTCCTTCATGCTAATGCTTCATCCTTTCTAATAACCTCTGGTAGACAGGGGCTGAAAAAGAGAAGTTTGAAAGGTGAAAAAATGCAGACTTCCCCATGCCTAAGACACTCTCAGAATCTTGGGGACATGGGCGAATGCCCTTCTGCCCCGCTCTCCTGCACACAGCAGTTGCTTTTTGGTCTTTGCAACTTTACATATTACTCAATGCCTGGTGTTCTGGGATTATCTACACCTGACAGCCTGAAACCACACCCTCATTATGGGCTCCTGCCAAAAGGCTAAAACTCATATCAACCCTAAAATTTTGTTGCCCTTATTGTTTCCATCATGGAGAAGGAAATTGGGTGTTCTGGGTCTGACCCCAGTTCACCCTGCTGGTCTGTCCCCAAAGACCAGCCTTGTTTTATTGCACCATGATGCTCATATCTACATATAGCAGATGGCAGGCTTGGGCCTGCTTGGGGTAAGGCCCAAACGGTTTGCGAGGACTTCAAACCCAGACCAGACTTACCTAGTCGCACAGACCTCTGGGAAGCCTGAAAAAAAAAACACAAGGTATCAGGTTTTCTAGTGAAAAATTATACCTGCACCTGTTTAAGGCTACCCCTACTCAGAAAAAATGTTGGGGTAAAGAAGAGGAAGGGGAAAATGGACTTGAAGGGCCTTAGGGAGCCTCTCAGTTGGCCTTGGCAGTCCTAAATTGTGTGAGCCCCTAAGGGGGCTCTAAGATGGACATTCCTGGAGACCTCCAAGCCAGACTTTCCCACTGAGACTAGAGCCTAAAGCTGGGGGAGTTGGGACTGCACAGGAGTGGTTCTCATGAATAGGAGCTCAAAGACTTTCTTGAGGGCATGAAGGAGATCCCTCTGTTCAAAAGTGATGTGACATGCTAGAGCTCCAGGCCTCTAGGTTCGGGGGTGCCCTGCAACCTCTTCTCTTGAAATGCAAGCCTTCTGTAAGCGCCCCAAATTCCTAAGAAGGCACCACCTGACCCAAAGCAGCAAAGGATCCTGCATGGGACTCCTGGGCCTAGGCAAGTCGAGGAGCAGGAAATGAAGCTCAGAGTCAGAGAGGTTCTGAGAGGGAGGTGGGGCTGAGGCAAGGAAGGGAGGGCCCCACACATGGCTCAGTTTTCCTGTATCCAGAATCTGCACACTGCCCAGGAGAGCTCCAGTATCACCCAGGATGGGCAGTGCCACGGGAAGCAGAAGAGTGACTCAGAGCAGGCCATGCCATTTCAGGTCAAACTCAGGATAGATTCCAGAGCTGCATCTGTTCTCACCAGCAGTGGCTTCTCCATGAACTGAGGCTCAGAATCCTCTACACGAAGGCCTGGACTTTGGCCACAAAGGAAGCAGGGGCTTCTTGGGTGCTTTTCCTCTGACTTTGACATAGGCTTGGGCTAAGGATATCCCAGTGGAAGTGGGGAGAAGTTTTGAAAGAGCCCCAAGGGAGCAGCCAGGAAGACAGGGGCCAGAGAGTCCCCTCCATGGCCCAAACTGAGGACCCAAACTCCCTAGGCTAGGCGTAAACCTAGCAGGCGTCTTACCCTGGAAAACGCTGATGCCTGTTTGAAGATCTCAAGCGCAGAGTCTGCAAGTTCGTCCCCACGTTCCTGAGGTCTGTTGACTGAAGAGGAGAGAAAAGGCAGCTTTGGTAAGAGAGAGAAACCATTAGCATGCTATTTGTAGCAACTATAGCTGAGGGGTGCTGGGGGGCTTTCTGGCTCACATTTCCACATACATTTTTCTGCTATAACTTTCCTTAACTCATGCTGAAGTTTGGTCCATGGAGAGAGAGAGCTCCAAGAAAGGTGAATGCATGGCTGAGGCCTGAAGTTCAACTATATTAGAGGCAAAAAGCACACATGAGGTGAAGGCCTGCAAGATGAGTCGTGGAACCACATGCCCAGCATTCACATGTGAGCAGACAACTGGGCTGTGTCTGAGGGGAGCCAAGACTGCTAGGCAACTCAACTCAGCAAAGAGCAACGCGTTTTCACAAAGTGGGAGCTGAAACTATCAGCTCCCGATTTACTCTGCAATGAGTCACTGGGATGCTGTCCACGTAGGCATAGCATAACAACCACCCGACCGTTGTTTAGAACGGCTTCTCCATTGAGTACCAACTGCCACGTGTAGAGAAGAATTGGCTGCAGAGTCACGGGGAATGGAACACTCGAGGCCTTACCTGGAGGCTGCAGAACACTGGTGATGGCATAGACCACTCCGTTCGTGGCCATGATGTCAGACTCCACCACAGGCTCCTTATTGACACTCACCACATTGTTTTTCTGAGAGAAAAATAGGGAGCAGTGGTGATAAGTACCGCATATTGATTTTATTCATTCAGCAAGCATTTGCTGAACACTTACATATGCCAGGTCCTGTGCGTGTAATGGGGATACTCTGGTAAATGAAACTATTCCTGCTCTTAACAGACCTTCAGTCTGGTGGATTAATTCTAATCTCTCATGTGGATTCAGCACATCGTATTTCCATAATGCTCTTTTGTGTGATCCACTCAGTCCTCACAGCAGTATACGGTAAGAAGGGTGGGTGTTATTGCCCCATTTAGCAGAAGGGGACACTGAAACTCAAGAGAGGAAAAGTAGACGGGACAGCTGGGAACAGAAGCTGGCCTCCAGCTCTGGGCTGAAGGCTCCTTACACTTTGCCTGGTACTCTACTTAAGATTTTCTCACAGGAAGTTCAGCCAGGGTAAAGCTATCCCAGGCCTTCCTAAAGGGCCCATGCCATGGACACAAGGGGGAAGGGAGCATTGAAGCCTGAAACAGACAGGAAACAAATATTTAAAAGTAGGTGCTGGGAGATTTGGGACAACTTGCCAAAGTCAAAAAGTCATTCCCATGCCTACCTCCCTACACATCTTCCCATGCCCTGAGAGAGAAACCAGTGAGCAAAGAATGAGTAAAGACCAGGAATCAGGAGCAAGGAGCAGAAATCAGCCACACACTGAAGAGTGGTCCTGCCACAGGGTGATCAGTGGCCATGAGCAGTTAGGGAAGTTTCTGGAGCAGGGCTAGCTATCTGTTTTCTCTCCAAGGTAGGGTTGCTCTGTGCACAGTTCTGAAGAGGAATTTGTACCACCAACATGCAGCAGCAGAGCAAGCATCAGAACTAAAAAGGCTTCTTGGGATGATCTGGTTCATGGTGGAACTCAGTGAATCCCTGAGATTTGGGGGGTGGGCTGGGGTGAGGATAGAGACTGATTGCTCCAGCCACATAACTTTCTACCATCTCAGATGCCCTATTCCCCTGAAAATCTGGAACTTCTTACTCATGTCCAACTATAATCCTACCTGATTTTTCTGGAGCCCCTATTGTCTTTTCTCTCTTTCTTTGAACAAATTGTACTCAGAGATTCAGGCTGCACCTTAAAGGCTGTGTGTGTGTCTACTGCCATCCCGGGGGTGAGATGTGCCCTGGAGCCCTGGCGGCAGGGCACAGCTATCCTTTTGATTTACAGACACACTCACCAAGCTGACTTCTAGTTTGTCGCCTTGGAGAGACTTCAGACGCACCAGGGCCCCGATGCCTCCGCTAACCAGGATTTCATCACCAACGTGATATTTCAGGATGTTGGCAAGTTCTTTGGCATTTCCTGCAGATTTGTGGAAACAGAAGATAGAGCTAATCCTAAGACTGGTAATCGGCATAGTCAAGGAGAACCCAGGAGAAGATGCAAGTGATCACTTCTGAAATGAGCCCAGGCAATAAGCAATCACTGAGCACTCACTGTACACTCTGTGACCCAACATCTGCCTAATGGTCAGTGGACACAAGGCACAAGTTCATAGCCGTGAGTCTGCCCCTGCAGTCAGTCTACTGCTGGATAAGCCTGTACTTTCTGGGATGCTGGGCTCCCTGTCTGCTGAGAAGGAGTTAATCCATACTCCTCTGTGATGATGACTCATATTTCCATGAGCTAAATATTTGCTTGGAAAACCAGGGACCTTTCCAGCACCAGCATCTGGGACGTTTCATCATCGGCGTGGCTCCCGACAGTTATAACACAGTAGTGCAATATTTACACATTCTGCCCTCAAATGCATATTCTGTTTGAGACGGCTATTTCCTGAAGGGAGAACTTAAAAGAGTCAACAGCTGCTCTGTGGAGGAACCATGGAGCCGATGAGGTCAGGGCTGAGGGGGGTATTCCCTCTGCAGCCTCCCTCCTCGTCGCGTCTCAGCATTCCTTTCAGCCCACATCAGTGTCTCCAGTGACTGGGGAAGGCATCTGATTGCCCATAAAGGTGCACAGGCATTTCCCAAATTAAGTGTGGGAGGCAATTCCTAAGGTTTCCAGCTGCCCTCTCATCTCTGATTCTCCCATTACCAGCCAAATGGCTGAATTTCCCCAGGGCTTATGAAGAGCTATTTCCAGCATCTTGAAACTGAGAATGGAGGATGTTTTAAAGGATTTCGGAGAGTTCACTTGGTTATTGACAAATCCACATGAGTGCCAGAGGATGAAGCCACTGGATACCAAGTGATTTCCAAACATCCACAACCTGGAGCTGACAAGGTTCCCCTTCCATAAAAATACTGCCTGGAGGTACAGGGCTAGCTCCTGGGACTCCAGAGGCCTCCTTCCTTTGAGTTTTCTAACACCTGGACCACCCTCCACCCCCCAGGGGTGCCTGCAGGCCTGAGGGAGGGCGAGTTTGGGAAGCTTTCCCCATGCCCTTCCTCTGCTCCCACATCACTGGAAATGAGAGGGAAGCCGAGCAGGCTCAGGCCACCTGGGGAATATTCCATTTTGCGGGATGGAGAAAGGATGGAAAGTTTATGTTCAGAATGAACTTCTCCCCTCTTCCCAGGAAACTACGTCAGGATCACAGACACAGGCTTTCATTTAGCAATAAAGAAAATTAAACAGGACACAAATTCACCTCAGAGCTGCCTGCACCACACATTTTCTATTCTCTGGCACCAGAGCAGGAAGAGAGGTGAAGACAACATGGGATGCAAGGTTTGCCAAGGTCCTCCCTCCTCCTCCTCCTTCTCAGACACATCTTTCTGTGACAGTGGAAGTATCTCCCATGGACGTGCATCAGAGCTAGACACTGCAACTCCCATCCCACCTCCTGCCATCATGGCTGCTATTGCCTGGGGATGTGTGCCTGGTGCTGTGTGCAACATGGCATCTAATCCTCACAACACAGTGAGCAAGGTACTCTTATTGTCCTCCTTTTTGTTAACCATCCCAACCAGTGGGTTGCCTCCCAAACAGCCTCAGCTAGACTTCTAACGGTCATGACTAAGTTCTTGGGAAAGCTTTTATCCTGAGGGACATTTCATGCAGGCATATGGCTTCATTGCCACTGTTCTCACAGGTCTCCAGGGGAAAACATGCCTCATGACTGGACTGGTCATGTCTACCCTCAGTTCCTTTCCACTCTCTGCCGTTTGATGCCCCAGGAGGCTGCCCTCTATGAACTGCATCATGCAGGCTCCCTTGCCCTCCTGTACTTAGCCAACGGGAGACTCAGCCGGCAGCTGGCATGTGGGAGGAAAGGGGAGCTCAAGCACTGAGTGGGCTCCTTTGTCACAGTTTTGACCGTGGCTGCACATGGTATCAGCTGCTGTTCTGTGCTCTGTGTCCAAGGCTCAAGTCTTCTCTGGTTTCTGCCCTCACCCTCCCATCCTCCAGGACTAGGGATAATAAAGGCTTCCCATAGTTGCTAGTCCCTAGGTGTCATCATTGTCAGACTTGCTGGTTTCCTTCATCCTGTCCACACTTCTACAAATAGTCAGTCTTGTCATTAAATCACCTCGAGCAAGCCCCTTCCTAATGTACTGACTGTTTCCTGCTGTGGCCCTAATGGATGGTTACTTTAGAGAAGTGTAAATGTGTACTTAAGTTGGTCTTTACCCAAGAGTTTGTTCAGTTCTCCTGGTGGCAGGGCTTGGAAGGCCTCATTTGTGGGAGCAAAGACTGTGTAGGCCCCTTCCCGGTTGAGGGTCTCCGTCAGGCCTGCAGACTGGATGGCAGCTACCAGCATGCTGCAAATACACACAGAGAAAATGTCACCTGTTAGGTCAGAGAGACATTTTTCTCAAATACCTTACCACTGGGGGCAGTAAGCCCAGACCATTGGGATGCACACAGCTTGGTTTTCACAAGCTCCCTATGCACAGACAGAACTAGTCCAGTCTGCGTCTTCTCTCTACCCAGCACAAATGCCAAATTCAGTTAGATGGCCAGAAGTCTGAGGCCAAAGGCGGAAGGAGGAAGAAGAAAGGGCAGAGGCATGGCTGACCCAGAGATTGGCTGAACCACTGGGCCTTGGAGATGTGATTACTAGTCTCCCAGGCCCTTGTGCAGGTGGTTGAAGTCAGTGACAGAGAAACACTCTATATGATAGTACCTGGGATAAATGAGCAAGTCAGAAATGGAGAAGGCAGGGCAAGAAAACAAACGGACATAGGGGCTTCAGCTGCAAAAAGTAGACATAGCATACAGAGTGAAAGGCATAGACACTGCATAGAGAGTGAAAGACTTATCACACTCAAAACCACGTGCTCTCAGCTCACCTGGGCCTTTGCAATAAGACAGTGAGGTTTTCCTTGCACCTAGGTAATAAAGAAGCAGTTCCCCCTCCCTGCTTCCATGGGTGTGAGGATTACACTCCCGGAAGTAACCTCTATTACCAACTTAAGCTTTCAAGGTGATTCTCATCCCTTCCCAGCCCCCAGCCCAGAAGGTCACAACAGTGCACTGACTCCTAAGGTAAGTGGACGTTTGACAAATAGCTGAGGCCCAGTGTCCTGTCCCAGCATGAACACTTGCCAGAAGCCCCACCCTGGAATGGGACAAGTTACCTAAAGCGATTGTCCCCCTTCAGGACATCCATGACAGTCCCCATTGGGGGGGTCAGCACCCGGTCCATAGTGAACAGGGTCCCATACCTCCCCCTCTTGTCGTGCGCAGCGATGCAGCTGTTCTCAATGCAGAGGCTCTAAATAGAAGAGAAGTAGAGAAAGAAAGGGTTGGGTATCCTCGCAAAAGGGGCTTCCAGTTTGTCCAGGGCTTGTGCTGAGGGCATCATCTACAAAGATCAATGAGTGTACATATCGGGGTGGCTCACCAAAACTTGGATAAAATGACATATTTTATCCAGAAAACAAAACAAAATGGTCTTCTTTAAAGGAAAGAATGGCCATAGAGGCCACAATAAAGTCACACAGAGTCCCCCTAATGGGAATACCTTTCATATGAGGTCCATTGACAGTGATCAAATAAATAGATGGAACCCATTTACTTATTTATTTAACAGATGACAACTATCTTTAGCCAAATGGTGTGGTGAGTCCCAGCCAAGACCTATCTTGAGCTGTGCTTCCTACTTGATATCCCATGGTAGCTTTTGGGTTTGAAGACAGAGAAGAGACAGGAGAAGGGAGGAGAGACCCTTTGGAGCACACAGGGCTGTGCTTCAGTTCAAGGGCTTTTCTCCACATAAGCTTGGAAGGATTCCAAACCCCATCCCTTCTCCCATGTGTCCATTCCTGAGTTCAAGGTGGATTTACTGCTGAAAAACCCATGTCAGACAGGCACGTGGTTCATTCTCAAAGGCCTCCAGAACAAGAGATTCTAATTCTTCTGTAGGTTTTCATTTTGATATTGTACATACTTTCCAGAAATTATTTCCTTTCTTACGAGAAGGCAGTTCTCATGCAAGCCCTTGCTTATTGAGAACATTTTTTCCCCACATGAATACAACTTCCATTTCTTAGAGCTGAGCCAAACAAGGAGCCTTAGGGCCCAGAACTTACATTACGATACACAAAAACTCGCAGTTTTTTGCCGCCCAGAGTTTCTAGGGTCTGTCCGTGATACAGATACTTGGAGGCCAGCTGATCTTTAATTATGTGATTCAGAAGCAAGTTCTTTGTGTAGGCATCAATTGGAGGGGTTCCATCTGCAAGAGAAGGTGTGGTGAGGTTGAGAGAGACTTGTTCTGGAAATGGAGAGAATGATAAGTGACGAATGCAGTGAAAAGCCTGTCCCTCCTCGAGTTTGGAAAGAGAGATTGAGAAATCAAGTGAGGCTGCCAATATTCCTTAACATCTGGCATCTTCTGCAGAGAAAAAAAAAAAAAGGTCCAGATAACCAAGGGTGTCTGGAGTTTTGCCCTGAATGGGGTGGGCAGGCACGCACACAACTTGGCCCCCTTCCCTGCTTTCCTGAGGCTGCAACTCAGCTGTATCCTCACTCTGACCTCCTGACTAGACATTGGCAATGGACTCTGCAAATAAAACGGCAAGGGGAGGCTCTGCTCTCCTGACAGATGCAACGTCTGGAGTTCTGAGGAACAGATCCCCAAGTGTGTTCTCTTCTCTGCCTGGCAGAACAGCAGGGTCTCTGCTGAAACCACATCTGCTTTCGGTTGAGAGGCGTGGAAGTTCTAACGTTCCACGGGGTGCTGTAAATTGGGGAGTATGTGTGGAGGTAACAGGGGGTGAGGAGGCTGCCTCCAGAGGCAAACTAACAGGGATGCGTTCCCCACATTACCTTTGAATATAGAATTCAGGGGAGCCAGGAGGGTCACCCGCTCACTTCCGGAGAGATGAGTGCCAAGGCCAGCTTGCCTAAAAAGGTCAATGACTGTGGATACGTCAGACTCTGCAGCCAACTCAAATAGCGTCTTGGCTACAAGAAAGGGGAAAGTGAGTTCAAAAGTTAAAAGTGCTGTTTTCGTTTATCATTCATCTACCCCAGGGCATGACATACATCAGTAGGAATGTCATCTCGTGAGTCAACAATCCCCTAAACACTGCTGGGGCCCAGCGGGTTTGTGTCATCTGGGGAACAGTCGCCCAGAACATCTAACCAGTTGGGGAAGAGAAGTGAGCTTCAGTTCAGCAGAGGTCAGCCTCTGTCGCTGGCCCCGGGGGGCTGCTTGGTCAGAGTACTAATGCAGGGGAGGAAGGCAGCACTGCCTGTGTTATGGCTTCTGAAGAGTTGAGAGGGCCAGCAACCACACCCACAGAAAGAGTTTTGTGCTTGTTCCTGTGAGATTCTTTCGCTCATGGGCAGATCTCCCTGAAATTCCAGAATGGGTCTAGAATGCTGAATAAAACACAAGGCAAAGTTCTTTAAGTCATTCTCCCTGGGTCAGTGACCCTTAGGGTAACTTGGGCACTATTGAGACAGCAAATACTCCGAGGTCAGCAAATGGCCCTCAGTGCCCAACTATAGCAGGCAGACCTTCTGAAAGGCTTCTTTGATTGTATTTCTCCATCCCCAGACACCTTCAATGGCTTTCCACTGCTTCCAAGATAATGTCTAGACTCCCGTGCCTGAAGTTCAAAACTCATCTGACCACAACCTACTAATCTGTGGTGGCTGCGAGGTTGTGAGTTGGGTCCAGCCAGAGAAATGACCCCAAAGAGCCCTGAATCCCCCCGATCCTATCACCAGGGATGGCATAAAGGACAGTGGGCTGGGGAGAACCAAGGCCTCCTGAGGCCTGGCCTACCTGAGTCTGGGATAAGCAGTTCATCGATGAAGTGGATTACACCATTGGTGGCCAGAATGTCTTTATTGGAGATGATGGCCTTTCCATTGATGGTAAGCATGTCCCCACTGCAGCCTACCTCCAGTGTTGTGCCCTCCAGGGTCTCCACAGACAGCCCTGCGACAATGGCTTCAGCACACATGGCCGACTTCAGAATGTGGTTGTTCAGCAAGTCTGGGGGTCAAACAGACACAGGTCAAGTCAGGGTCTGCTCCAGGATGACCTTGGAGGCCAGCTCACAGCCCGTCCACAGGAATGAGGATTCCAGACTTTCAGATGAGGCTGGGGAACAACAGGGCCCAGTTTCTCCTCTCCTCCTGCCTTCTACTTTTGAAAGCAGCTGGAATTCTGTAGTTAGATGACCTGGGCTTGAATCCCATGGCCACTTTCCAGCTTATGGGACTCTGGGCAAGTCATTTAGCCGATTTGAGTCTCAATGTCCTCATCAGTCAAGTGGAGATAAGAGTAGCATTCATCTCCTAGGGGTGGTGTAGGGATGACATGAAATATTGAGGGTAGAGCACTGAGCATGGAGCCTGACATCACAGTAATGCTCAACACGTGTAGCGACTATTAGTCTGTACAGGAATAAAGAAAAAAATCTAAGCGTCTACCATGAAATTTTAATAATCTACTGATATTTATAAAAATGTAAAAGAGGGTCTGTCTTAGGGGTTGAGAATTGTGACAGTAAGACATGGCCTTTGCCATCTTATTCCCCATCTCCATAAATAACAAATATAATCATTTATTTGCTTGTACAAGTGCTAGTTTAGGTGCAGGGCAGAGCTGGGGCCTGAGGAGGGCTCCTGACCAAGTCATGTCTCTTGCTGGCTTCCATCCACCTTGAAGGGCCCACACAGGCTGGACGGAAACAGCTGCAGGGACCAGTCAGGGACAATATGCCCCAGCCCACCCCAGGTTGAACAGGTGCCCAGATTGCCATTTGCCAAGATCACCAAGGCCCTTTGTCTTGTCTTCTCACCACAGAGGCGAGTTTCATACTGCCCCTGAGTGTGAGAACCAAAACCACATTGTCACAGACAGGAGGAAGCTCTGAGGCCTTGCAGAAACTTTGGGCTGCTGCAGATGTGTTGACAGCCTTGGAAGCCAGTACTGACCACATTCAGTTGGAGGAGGAAGAAGGGTGGCAGACTCTTTGAGGATGAGGCCTAGGGGATTTAGTTTCTCAGAGAAGGAAGTTGAAGCCCAGGGTGGGGTAGAAGGGACCTGCCAGGGCCACTTGGAGGGTAAGCAGGGCCAGGGCTGGAAATGAGTCCTCAAACTGGGCATGCCAGTACTGGGCTGCTTCTCGCCAGCCTGCTATCCTGCTAGCTACAACAAGAGACTGTCCATGGTGAACCTATGACCCTCTCCTTGCCTGCAGCTACAGAACCAGACAGATGGCCCCTACTTTGAACAGGCCAGTTACTGAGTTGGAAAAGACAGATTTG
The DNA here is from genome assembly GCF_000164805.1 of Carlito syrichta. NCBI lineage: Eukaryota > Metazoa > Chordata > Mammalia > Primates > Tarsiidae > Carlito > Carlito syrichta. The sequence continues at coordinate 88,679 of NW_007247157.1, read as the reverse complement.
CAAAAAAGATGAATTAGGGGCTTTTTTCTTTTTAACCTACAAAAGTTAACAAGGCATTCTGAAATCTACAAAGATAAAAATGTGCTCTGTACAAAGCATGTCTTCAAGGGGAACATGGCTCCAAATGCTGATGGGACCCTTGAGGCTGCACGAGCCCCGGCCTCTGCCCTTCCCATGATATGTTGTGCCTCTGTCATTGCAGTTACCAGATCAGCTAGAACAACCTGTTTTTAAGCCTGCTATTCCCACTAGGGCTTAACTTCCTTGGTGGCAAGGACTGTACCATTTTTATTTTGTGGCTTCAGTTCCCAACACAGGCAGGTACATGGAGGCACCGCAATCATCTGGACACAGACAGATCCCATCTGTGCTTTCAGAAATGTGTCCTTTCCCATCCCCGCATGGCCAGAAGGAGAACATTTTAAATGTATAGGATGTCTGAAATGCATTAGGCACTTTGTATAGCACAGTGCAAAACAGGTGGGTATAAATAGATGAGAAAGTCATCCTGGGCTATACTTGGGAGGCTGGCGTGCACAGGGGACCTGTGCCTATTCTGCTTTTAGGGGATTTAGGGATCAACAGGCAGTAGCTTCATGGTCATGGCCCTTCAAAGGCCCTCGAGTACATGGGGGCAGAGATGGGGAGGGCAGAGCCCCCCTTTTAATCTTCCTCACATGCCAGCTCCTTCCCTCTCCCCCAGCAATAATTAACACACTATCTAACTTAGTAGTACTTTGGGGAGGGCAGGATGAAATCCACAATAGAGAGTCAAGAGTTGACTATTCCTAGTTTTAACTATAATTTTGACTTTTCCATGAGGCCCCTGGTCACATACATGAAGAGTTAAGGGTTGGTATGAGGATTCCATTTTAAGGATGCCAGGACCTGCCACCCCTGCCCCACACCACCCAGCTGCCCCTCCACCTGCCAGTCTTACTCTGGCCTTGGCTATTCAAGACTTTCAAGCTCCCTGTGTCTGGCCAGGGCTGGCTGTGGATCTCTAACTCTGCCTCCCTCCTCAGCCCAACTGTGTCCCTAGACAAAGGCTGCCGGATTCTGTCAGCCCTCAGAGTCAGGGCGGGGATCTGCTCCAGCATCTGCAGAGACATGACCAGCTGGGAGCAATGGAACAGGATGGTCCCAAGTCCCAGCTGTCCCCGACATGCTGAGAGCCTCATGGCAGGTGACATGGCCATCTTAGACTAGAGTAGGTCTTACACTCTTGGTTGCTCCAACAAGGGAGCAGAGTAGCTGAAGTATGCTCACCTCTCAGGGCCTCTGGGTCACCTAGGATTCGGTTCAAGGTCTCAGCAGGGATCTTCTCAAAGGCCTCGTTAGTTGGGGCCAAAAGTGTGAACTGGCCATCTCCCTCAAGCAAGGTGTTGAGTCCCGATGCAGCCACGGCAGCCTGTGGGGAGGGGTGAAGACAGAGTGCCCTCTGATGTCCCTCGGGTGCTCTGCAGCAAGGTGGATACACAGGCTTGCCAATCCTCCCTCAAGGGCTCAAGGCTTTTGCAGGAGCCCAAGATGAGAAGAGAAGATGAATCAAGCTCACCTCCTACCATGGCCTCCAGAGGGCCTTACCCTGTCTGAGTTCCAACCACATTGTCTGTCTTTCAGGTACTTAACAAGCCTTCTTCCTTCCCGTCTCTGGGCCTTTGCCCCTGCTGTTTCCTCTGCCCTTCCCCCTTTCTTTGCTCCTCTGACTTTATTCCTTTTTTGACTAAAATATCATTTCTCTGGGAGGTCAACTTGGTACTTCTCCCCACCCCACCCCACCCCACCCCTAGAGGAAAGTAGATATGTCTGCAGTGCCTACTCTCACATGACTGCAATTCCAGTCATTTGTAATCACTTACATCAGCTCCATGCATGCAAAGATCACATTTCCCAATCTCTACATCCAGGCAGTAGTGCCTTCCTGTTGCTCTCAGGATGGAGAAAGACTCCTTCTCCTGTTCTGCAAAGACCCGCAGGATCTGGCCTGGCTGCTCTGGTCTTGCCTTCTGTCTGTTGAGTGCTCTTCAGTCTACCCACTAGCCTCTTCCCTATGTTGCTGCTCTGAGCCTCTACTTGTGGGCTCTTCTCCACTGCCCCAGGGTTTTGTGTAACTGGCCCATTTCCATCCTTCAGACCTCAAATCAAAAGCCACCTCTTCCAGAGAGCCCTCCCTAGCTCTCCAATCCTCCCCCTTACTATTGCTCATCATCTACCCGCTCATTTCCCAGAGTCTATCACAGTGTGTGGCTGTGGCTACCTGGCTAATTTGTTTCTTGTCTGTCTCCCCAGATGGAATATTAGCTCCATTGAAGATGAAAATCCGTCTTCCTCATTCACCTCTACATCCTTGGCACATAGAACTACCTGGGAAGTAGTAGGTGCTGTTCAAGTATGTTAGAAGAAGGAAAGATGGGTGCCAGGGAGAGTCAAAGGGGAAGAAGGAAGGAAGGGACATTTACCAGACCAAAATAGTAAGAGGGATCCACTGCTGTTAATCAAAATATGCGCCATCCGCTTTGCGGGAACATCACTCTCTTGCAGAGCCCTGCCCTTGAGTGACCCGGAAGAAAAGCAAGGAAGAAAAGCTTAGAGAGCCAGGCCCAACCCTTGGGGAAGTAAGAGCTGTCCTATGTGCTGAGGTCCATCCTTGCCAGCCAACTCCAGTGTGTTTGTCTCTCTGTGTTGGAGATCTCCAGGGAGGGCCTGCCCCCACTCCCACTTGTATCCTTTGTGGTTAGGAAGTTCTTGAATCAGGGCAAAATCCCTGACAAAGCAGCCTGTGCTCACTTCCTCCTGAGCAGCACTGCCAAGAGGAATGCCCACATGCCCTCCGGTTGTAAGACAAATGCCTGCTGGGTAGCAGGAGTGGAGGGGCAGTATTCCTGGGGGCTCCAGAATAGTCAGAAGTCACACCAAGTCAGACCCCAGGCTCCTGTGTCCACCTTGGTGGCCCTTCTGCTGGTCTAAGCACTCAGAGAACATGGGTATGACCGGAGCAGGGGCCTGAGGGTGGGGACATGCGGTCCTTAAGCACCGTGCAGCCTGATGGGCCATGTATTCTAGTCCCCCATGTGGGAACTGTAACCCCTAGAACCTGCAGTGCAGGCACAGGCAGCCCAGGGTTCAGAGGACTACTGCAGTCACACACCACTGACCTCTCCAAAGGAGCCAAGGACTGGAAGAAAGGAAGGTTTTACAAGGAGAAGACAGACTGAGGGAATTTCACAGGTTAGGTCAAACTGAGCGTCTGATCAGTGGGTTCTCCAGATTCATGGCATTCAGGGGAACTACTCCCTGTGTCTCCACATGAGCCATCCTCTTCTCTTCCTGTAGAAAAGGTCCTGCCAGGCTCCCCTTGAGGGGTGGTATATCCCCAGCCTAAGCCTCCACCGAGGACAATCTCTTACTCGAAGGGTCTCGAAGGTGTCCTCGATCTCAATGATCTGCTGGATGTTGTTGGTAATGGTAGAGATGACCTTATCAATGAGATGTACCACTCCATTGGTTGCATGATGGTCGGCTTTCAGCAGCCTGGCACAGTTAACGGTTACAATCTGCCCAGAGAAGAAGCAAAGATGAGCGGTTAACAGAGAGGAATAACCTTAAAGTCCCACGAGGGGAAAACAGTGCTTTCAAACATAGTAACAGAATGTGGGTTCCACAAGCTGTGGAACTAGAGGGCCCAGGAAGAAGCAGGCACAAGAAGGCAAGGATTATCTATAGCTTATCACTACTGTGGAACAAATCCCCAGAAACTAGCCTACAGATGGATCAGAAGTGGACTCATTGTGGACCAAGGGCCATGTGGTGTGGCTGGGGATTCTCGTACCCCATTGGGATAGTGGTGGATCTGGATGCCGGAATTCTGGTACATAGAAGTGAGGGCCATGCCATGTTTTAGCTCATCTGTCAGGACCCGCCTGTTCACCATGTGGTAGCGAAGGGCGTTGAGCAGCTCAATGTTGACATTGCTGACCAGGGAATCCAGTACTTCCTAGGAGAAAGGACAGGGTAACAGTGAGGGGCTGCAAACCCTGTGTTCAAGAGATGGGTTCTTGCAACCCGGGAAACGTGCTCTTTAGCCCCAGTGAACCCAGGCCTGTCTCCTACCAAGGATCCCTTCTCAGGGAGCATCAAGGTCTGTCTGTCAATGGGGCAGATGGGACATTGGGCGCAACTTGATGAAGTATACGAGGGGGGACCTCAAAAATCTGGAATTTGTTATAATAAAGTACATATTTACTCTTACATGCTTAAATTTCAGTCACCTTCAAAGTACTCTTCATTTGATGTAATACACCTACTGAGACACTTTTCCCACTGTTCAAAACAGTTTCTGAACTCATCAATTTTGATGCCTTTTAGAGCTTTGGTTGCTTTTTGTTTCTCCTCTTCCACATTGGCAAAATGTTTCCCTTTGAGGACTTTTTTCATCCAAGGAAACAACAACAACAACAACAAAATCACTCAGGGCGAGATTGGGTAAATAAGGAGGGTGGGGCACAGGGTTAATGCAGTTTGGGGGTTAAAAATGCTGACCACTTAGTGCAGTGGGGACAGGTATGTTCTCATGGTGGAAGAACCAGTCCCTGTTTGCCACATCTAGGGATGTTTCTTCCACAAATCATGACACAACCTTTTCAAAACTTCCAGATAAAAACTTCGGTTGACTGTTTGATCCAGAGGAAAAAATTCTGAATGTACTATGAGGGGCCTGCCCTCCAAAAGATAATTCCAGGTTCTTTTGGGTCCTCTCTTGTATTTTAGCTCATTTCTTGGCATTATCTAAGGGGTTAAGTAAAAAGCTTCCTGAAACAGTAAGAAATGACTATAGAATTCCATTCTTCATGCCCACCCCTCGGGGAAGGAAGACTATCCCTGGTAAGAGTCCAGTCCCTGGGTACACAGAGGTCATCTCACAGCTGGCAAGGAAGCCCAGGCCTCGTTGCTAGGAGCAAAGATGGTGAAGCTGCCAGGTCCCTCCATCTCAGGCCTCAGCTTCTCTGTGCGGTCCGTGTACAGCTGAGTAGTGGTCGCTCCAACGACTCCCAGGGTCTCGTAGAGGTTTGAGAGTGGCAGGGCTACAGGGGCAGAGGACAGGAGAGATGGCCTCTGGGAGCCCAGCCCAACCACACCCTCCCTTCTCTGCCAGAGAAGATGGCACATCTGCAGATGGAATGGACCAGGAAGCAAGTGAAAAAGCCCAACAACAGGCCAGAACAACAGGCCAGTGCGGGGAGCTTCAAGCAAGTCACATTCTTCTTAAAACGACTCAGTGAGTCAAATGCCTCTCTATGCAAACTCAACTAATTGGTAATTTTGAACCATTTTAAACACAGCAGAGCAAAGCTTTTATTCTAGGCATTTAGATAATATGAGCAGGAATGAATAACAGAAACAGATATCCCAATTATAAAATAGTCTTACAGATTTCTCTAGTTATTGGAACTGGTTCCCTAATGGCCTCACCTAGAATGAAAGAACGTTATCAACCTTTGAAGTACTGTGTATATTTACAGGTAATAGAATATTACTTCTTAAAGTAGCCTGAAATTTAGAAGAGTTTTCTTGGACAGTGAGTTTGGAAGGATCTGAAACTAGAGTTTCGAGGTTGAAGTCCCATTCCAAGGCCAATCCCTTCTCCCATTTCATTCCCTGTTCCCCTTTCCACTTCAATACTGTGATCTGTAACACCATTGGCCTGTCCAAGCCAACCATACCCCATGACCTTGCCACCAACCAAACTGTCCCCCCTGCTTTTTTTTTTTTTTTTGAGTGGGAGTCTCAGTCTGTCACCCAGACTGGAGTGCAGTGGCTAGGAGCGGCCACTGCAGCCTCAACCTGCTGGGCTCCGGCGATCCTTCCGCCTCAGTCTTCCAAGTAGCTGGAACTACAGGTGCGCGCTACCACACCCTAATTTTTTTATTTATTATAGAGATGAGGTCTCGCCAAGTTGCCCAGGCGGGTCTCGAACCCGCGGGCTCAGGCAATCCACTCACCTCAGCCTCCCAAGGCGCGGGATTACAGGCTGAGCCACTGAGCCCGGCTCCCTCTCTCTTTTAAGTCTTAATCTCAAATTTTTTCCTTTTTTCTAACTCTAACCTAGAGTTGAATCAGTCTCACATTTTTTTTTTTTTTTTTTGAGTCAGAGTCTCACTTTGTTGCTCAGGCTGGAGTGAAGTGACACACTCACAGTCACCGTAGCCTCTACCAGCTGAGTTCAGGCCATCCTTCCACCTCAGCCTTCCAAGTAGCCAGAACTACAGGCACGCACTACCACATCTGGCTAATTTTTTGATATATTGTAGAGATAAGATCTCACCAAGTTGCCCAGGCTGGTCTCAAACACCTGGGCTCAGACAATCCTCTTGCCTTGGCATCCCAAACTGCTGGGATTATAGACCTGAGCCACCGTGCCTGGCCTCAGCCTCACATTTTTAACAACAAAAAAAAGCCAATACAGTCAGCCCCTTGTATCCATGGGTTCTGCAGCCACAAATTCAACCAACATGGATCAAAAATATTTTTAAAAAGAACAACAGAATAATAGAACATTTTTTTCAAATATAGCATTTACATAACATTTACATTGCATTAGGTATTTTTTAAAATTAGGGACTTGAGCATCTGAGGATTTTGATATCTGAAAACAGTAAGGGGGGTTGTCCTCAATTGCCAGCAGATATCAAGGGATGACAGTATTTCAAAAGTAAAACAAACACTAACTCCTCTGCATAGTCACTGGTGCATGGCACTGAAGGAAAGGCTCTTAAAACATTCATAGGGAGCCGGGCTCGGTTGCTCAGCCTGTAATCCCACGCTTTGGGAGGCTGAGGTGAGTGGATTGCCTGAGCCCGCAGGTTCGAGACCCGCGTGGGCAACTTGGCGAGACCTCATTTCTAGGATAAATAAAAACCAGCCGGGTGTGGTAGCGTGCGCCTGTAGTTCCAACTACTTGGAAGGCTGAGCGGAAGGATCGCTGGAGCCCAGCAGGTCGAGGCTGCGGTGGCCGGGAGCGGCCACTGCACTCCAGTCTGGGCGACAGAGTGAGACTCCAACTCAAAAAATAAATAAATAAATAAAACATTCATAGGTACTGTGCTGCCTTGGGCCCAATGTGGCCATTCGTGGAACCCTCCACTGACTCTGGGTGAGCCCATCTGGCCTTCAACTCTCCTCCCTACAGAACTCCAATGGGCCACGTTTAGACGCAAAGGGAAGTGGTGACAGTACAGGGTTCCCAGTCCAGCTGGAGACCATGCTGTCTCATCTGCTCCCTAGCAGGGCTAATCAGGAACCAAGGGGCCATAAGGCTGACCCTGCTGGATGGGTTTGGAATCACTCCCAGGCAGAGACAAGAAGGCCAGGAGCCTGTGCCTGCTGAGAAGAGCATAGGCAGGCCAGAACTGGAGTCGGCTCCACCAGCTTCGGTAAGGAGGCTGGAAGGAGCAGTTCAGGAAACACACTGTTTCCAGCTTCCATCCCTGGCCCCGCGGAGGCCAGTGAGCCCTGGGGGCTAGTGAGCACTGGAGAAAGTGCCAACACGTCCTTCTGCCACAGACCCCGGTCACATTCTGCTGCTCTTCTTCCCACTTCTCCCCTCTGCCCATGCCAACAGGCAAGGCCTGGCTGATTCACCTGCTGGACAGCCCTTCTCTCCGGGGACCTTTTCGTAGCCAGGACAGCACTCGTAGCTGATGACTCTGTAACGAGACACACAAACGTGTGTTAGGCTGGGCTTCACTCCCTCACAGGTCACTGGGCCCCCTCCAGGATGTCACCTCCATGGCTGAGGAAGAGGAATGGCAGGTGAAACGCCCTCCTCCTAGGAGATCATCTGCTAAGTCATATCTGTGCCTTCCTCAAAAAAGGAGCTTCTCATCCTCCTCAGCTTTGTAAAACGTTTCTGATGGTTGCCAACACCTACAACAAGCCAAGCAGGAGAACAGAGGACTCTGGCCCCATCTTCAACAGTGTGATTAGAAAACATAGCACACCAAGAATTTGTCTCTACATCACTCATGGGAAGCCCGAAGGTTAGTGTTCCTGAAAGGAAGCAGGAGGAGTAGAAAGAGCCCTGCCCCAGTTCGGGCTCTGAGTCTGCCACTAACTATCTGGGACACTCCCAGCCAGTCCCACCTTCTCTCCAGGTCTCAGTCTCTTCATTTGTTAAAAGCATGTGTGTATCATGCAGTGGTCACTGGATTAAATCTCTCGTGGTCTTCTGGCTCACTGATTTAATAACCAAAAAGGGTAGTGTATACGTGATCATCGAGTTCTTCTCCATCATCACAATTAAACTTCTTTAAAATTAAAATAAAGACAAAACTCCTCTCATGAGGATTTTTTTTTAATTTCTTCAAGTTACAAAATTAATTTATAAAAACATTTTATGGTTTCAAATTGAAAATATGCAAAGGGTTCTATAGCAAAGTGCTCCCTTTTCACCCTCATCCTTCAACCACTCACTATCCTTCCAGAAGGCAGCCAATATTGCCAGTTCACAAGATTCTTTGCATTTGGATGAACAGAAGACTGGTGGTGGACAGTTTTAACCTTTAAAATCATTTTTTTCAGGAAAACTAAAAACTTTCTCTTTTCCCAACTCAGACTAGTCCATCATGAGACACTGACCACTGTCAGGAGGTCTGAAACACATAGCTTCAGCAAACTCAATATTCTGGGGCAATACAAAAGACCGAGACTTTCAAATAACACTGCAAGAAAGGAAGTGTAATGAAGGCTACAACTAAGAAAGACTTGCTTAAATCCAAACCCCCAAGTTCTGATGAAGGCCACCCTGCAGCGGTGGAGTGAGCACAGGCTCTCTTTGGCAGGCCTGGGACCAAATGCCACAGCCACATCCTCTTTTCCTTTCATCTACATGGATATGCCCTTTGGGACAGGAAAGAACTCAGACTTTAACTGCACAGGGTTTTCCCATAGAAATGCTCACTGTGGGACCTGCACAGGATGTCTAATGATGTCACCAGAAAAGAAACAGGTAGAGGGGGAACAAACATGGGTTTGGAGGCTCTGGGGGTTGTGACAGTGTGCCTGGGACAGCCTGCTCTTGGTAATTCAACTGGAGTCATCTCAGGGAGGGAAGACTCAGTTAAGAGCAGATGAAGCCTGGTTCATCTATTATCTAGAGCAGTGCTTCGAAGACAGATCAGCTGGCTGCACATGTCACTTTGCTAGAGATGGTCCCCTGGGAAATGATAAGCTATGTATACTTTTCTCTACCCTGCTCACTCCATCCTCCTGCTTTCCTTTTCCTCCTTTTTTCTCCAGCTGTCCTTCTATCCTGTTCCTTTCAAACCTTTCATCCTTATGCTTATAAGAGCTAAACAGAATTAACTTTGATAAACCCATAATTTTATCTTTAGAAACTAAAGTCATCTTCTGCAGCTAAAGTAAGATTTGATTGATACACTTTCAAAGGCAGCATGGTATAGGAGAAACAGTACTAGAATTAGAACACTTGGCTTATGATCCATCAGTAACTAGCAGGGTGAACTTGAAAGTCCATTTCTCTCTCTGGCCTCAGTTTCCTGATCTATGAAATGGGGTGAAGTTAAATTGGATGATTTCTAAAGTAACTTCCAATCTTACACTCAGAATTCTAGTCAGTGGGCTTCTTTCGAGGGGATACAGACGCACTCTTTCAAAGAAGAACAGTGTCTGCCAACTTCTTACAGTTAAATTCAGGGAGAGATCTAAGCCTTGAACCTATAGGATCAGAGGACACCCATGTATGGGATCTAAGGCTTACTATACCTAGTATTTCTACTAAGGCTCTGTGACTGGGGCTGGGGGATTAGATCAAGTCCTCCCCAACTTAGTTTCTTTCCATGTGAAAGTCCATGGAGTTGGAGAAGCACGATTGGATGAATAGGCTTATTCTTCAAGTCCTCATCTCTGGGCTCCCTGGGTACAAGGGCTCTGTATTCTCCATGGCTTGGTGCCCCCAGCCACTCTGACCAAAGAATCTTTTTCCAAAATGTTGGCTTCTGAGTTCCATCCCCCAAAACCACAGGACATCTGAACAGCTCAAGCAATCTGACCAGGATTTCACTGAAGACAAAAAAAGACCAACTTCCCAAAAGTGAACTTACTGGTTCCTGTGGCCAAGTGTGCGTGGGTGTGTGTGTTGAGGAATGGGTATAGAGAATAACACTAGGAGAAATGGGGGATGAAGGGGGAAGGAACAGATTCAGGCAGAAAAGTCTCAGCCTGGAGCAGAGTAACTCAGATAAGAAAGTTGTAAGGGTTTTGAGGGGTGAATAGGTTTCTTGAGTTCACAGGTAGGCAGGGGCAGACCTGGGACTCTCCTCATATTCCATCAAGTTCAATCCTTTTTCCATTGCTCTTGACAATGCACATATCCAGAGGATAGCAGATGGATTTGGAAAGTCTGACATCTAGAAGACACAGGTGGTGTCTCCAAAGCGATCGAGGCCAATCCTTGTCAGCACTCACTGTTCCTCTCTGTGTGGGCTTTCTGCACCTGTGTCCCACAGTGGTTGGACACACTCTGTTGCCACACATGGATTGCTAATGCAGCACACTCCCCACACCCGAGGCTCAGTCCCCGAAGCCACAAATCTTCCTCGAGCCAAAGGCTTATTCCTAGTTAACCAAGTGTGGCTCTCTGCCAAGAAGCTCTCTCCTAATCCTCCTTCCCTGCTGGCTCTCCCTCATCAGCCCGCCTGATGTTCCCAGTTTGGCATCTTCACTGCTCTCTCGGTGTGCAGGGGTCAGCCAGGCCTTCAGCCTGAGTACAGCAGCCAGTGGGTTGAAAAGGCACCACAACCGGTGGCCCACCTGCTCCCAACTGCCCCAACAAATCAGCAGTCCTCTCGTGAACTGGTCTGCACAGTCCCAGAGAAGCAGAGGGCAGCTGGGAATGGCAGACTGAGAAGACAGCCCATGGAGACAATCTTGACCACATCTTTCTGAGATGGCAGCCTCCACAGTGGCCTGCCCCACTCACTCTGTGCTCAGCCCAGTGTGCCGCCCTATTTGGGCTCTAATCCTAGGGGAGCATGGATGCTGTGGGGAGACAGGCTGGGGGTCATCACAGAGTCGTGTTCCCTTCTATGATGAACACACAGAAACCATGGGGTGGGGGGCTCCCACCTGCAGCCCCATTGTTTTCCTGCACAGAAACAACCTGAATCTAATCTCAAAGCAGTTCTGATTAAAGGCTCATGGCTTCCCTTTGGCCAGATACAATCTAACAACGAAAAACCTCAGATCAGAAAAAGTAGATCCTTTAGGGCAATGAGCTACTAATTATTTTGTTCCAGCTTCCCAAGTCAGAAGTACAATTTGAGGAAGAAAGTGAGGGAAGGCACTTGATTTAGAAGATTTAAAGGAGGAGGCAAAAGATAGTGTCAACCCAAAGTCTCTATGTAGATGTTTGGGAAGATATCCTCCATTCTCCTCTGATACTTTACTCATGATTGGATAGAGAGAAGTATTGATATTTCTCTCCCCAAAGTAATTTTCCAAGAAGTTACCATAATAAGTTAAAACAATCACTCTCTCCCAAGCACATGTCATGGTTTGGACCACTATCCTGGCTGTAAATACCTGGAGAATTAACTAGACTTGGAAAGTCAGTGGAACAAGCAATGGACCTGCAAGCTGGTCTCCTGTGACAGAAGGTAAACCACACAGGTGTCATGGTTTCCAAGAGGAATCTCAGAGCAAACACAGACCCATGGCATCTAGACATGTGACATGCCCCACAGACTGCCTGTGGAGTGCTTCACTTCCTGCCCTCCTAGCCTTGGAAAGGCAGCTGAGCAGTTTCTTGTGCCTCCCAGTAGAAAAGCAGGGCTTGCTTTCACTCACTGTCTACTACCAAAGGTCTCAACCACTATGACATTCCTCTGGGGTCAGCCTGGTTAGTGATGAGCACAGAGGCTTCAAAAAATGGACACAAGTGGCAGCCTGTTTGTGTGTGGTCTGTGAGGGCATTTTGGGTGTCCTGGATACTGATTGTGTCTCCTCAGTTCCTATGCTCCTCATCTGATGAGGGGTTTTGGGGAGCCTGCTGACAGCAGGAAACAAACAACCAGAAGAAGGTTGCTGACTCGGAGTCAAAGATTTCCTTCTCTGACCCCGTGGAGGCCTTGTCTCTGGGACCCACAGTCACAGGTTTGGGGCTATAGAGACCTGGAGCAATAGTTCACCCAGATCCTGCACTTGTGTATCTCCTGAGTCACTGACACTAGATGAGAGGCTTAATTCTCCCTGGAGGCAGCAGAGGAAAGTGGAAAGACCTCCCCTGCTTCCAGTGGATGACTTTGAGCGGCAGCATAGGCTTTCTGGAGCCTCAGTCTCCCCATCTGCAAATGGGCTAATAATCATATTGATCTTATAGGGTGATGGTGAGAATAGAATGAGCTTACATATAAGAAGCACTAACAGATGCCTGATGTTTACTAAGTGCTCTGTTGTTGAGATTCTTATAAAAAATACTCCAGGTATAAGCTTTAAAATTGAAACTAAGTTAATAATAACCTCATTGAAAGCAATGTTCTACATTAGACCACTGATCATATTACTAGTAATAAATAAATCCCCATAATACATGTATAGAACTCAACTGACAGGGCTTGCATTAGTTTCCCATTGTTTGCTGTAGCAAATTACCACAAATTTAGTGGCTTAAGACAGTACAAATTCCTCTTACAATTCTGGAGGTTAGAGTCAGAAATTGGCTGTATGGGTTAAAATCAAAGGCTGCATTCCTTTTAGAGGTTGTAGGAGAGAATCCATTCCTTGTCTTTTCCAGTTTCTAGAGGCCGCCTACATTCCTTGGCTTGTGGTCATATCACTCAAACTTCAGCCTTCATTATCTTATCTCCTTCTCTGACTCTGATCCTGCTGCCTCCCCTATATAAGGGCCCTCATGATTATATTGGATTTACTAAATAATCAAAGATAATCTTCTCCCTCTTAAGATCCTTAACTTAATCACACATTGCAAAGTTCCCTCTCCATTAAAAAGAACATATTTACAGGTTTGAGATTAGAATGTAGACATCTTTGGAGGTCATTTTTCTACCTACCAGGGGGCATCAGCCAAGTGGTACATGGGTTCATGAAGTACTCAAAAGAACAAAATTCCATGTCAGCTATGCAGCCTCCTAGTTTACAGAATGGGATAGAACTTTCAGGAAGCACTGCCCCCACAGAGGCATTTGGTGAATCTCTGGGGGTTGGTGTATGTCCAATCTCAGTGATCTCAGAGCAGATTATCCATAGGGTCTCAGATGACTGCACAGGAATACAAAACAGGGAAGGAGGCGCTGTGTGGGTCTGAGAACAGCTTAGGTGGCTTCTCACCATCTTTTTCTTTTCCCTCTTGGGACCAAGGTTGTGGGATATGGGAAAGGGAGGAAAAGGATGCCTCTTCTTCGATTTCATGTCAGATGCCTCTGGGTACCCTGCCCAGAAAAACATCTATTGGAAACATCACCGCCAGCTGATAGAAAAGCTCCACCATGAATCGGCTGGCTTCAGTAGAAGTTAAATCTCCAAGTGTTAACGCAGTGCTGAAGTATTAATATTTCAGCCCCTGGGCACAGCAACATTTGCTACTAGAAAAACGGGAGTGTCCTGCCAGCTCATCTTGGCTCCAGAGCATGGCTTTTGTACTTGTGAAATGTGTTGCTCATGAAAAAAAAGTCAAGACTTTTGGAATGGATAACTGCCACCCCTACCCACCAGCTCCCACACCAGCCCTCCCTGTGCCACGTTTATGATGTCTGAGTCTCTGCGATGACTATTCCAGGCCCATGATGTCAACTCCGACTTGGCTGTTAAATAGACCTCCTCTCCCCAGGGCCTGCACAAAGGAGCCCTGTCGAGAGGCAGCCAGGCCTCCTGACCACAATTTCCTGCACCTCTGCTCAAGGTGCCACATGTAAAAAGTTTATGGCTACTAACCAAACCAAGGGCCTGAAATCACAGAGAGGGGTGCTGACCGTGTGCCCCCCACAACCCTCTTTGTTGGATTAGCCATTGAATCACTCTGATGCTCTTTAGGATCCGAAATAAATGTTAATTTCCAACTAATAAAATTCACTCAAGCCACTCAGTAGGGGCCCACTGTTAATCACCTCCTGTAATAAAATCCATATGTCATCTTGACACACAGCACCAAAGACTCAGGCTTTTCTTCCTTGGTAAATATGGAAAAGCTATTATCTGAAGACAACGTAGCTTCCTCTGGTGACAGCGTGCTGAGTGTGGCCAGTTGCAGTTCTGGGAGGTGGAGTCCAGGTCCTCACAGCACCTGGCAAGTGGCTCCAAGTTCTTGTTTCACCAGGCCTGTCCTTATGTGTCTGTGACCTCACACTGCAAAGTCTTCCCTGCTGTTTTTGGTGTCCCTCGTCTGCTTTCAAGTTGAAATATCGTCTGGTTTTGGGCCCCTTGGTGACTTGTGCTGTCCCCCTCCCCTGTGACAGGGCTCTCTTTCATCCCAACACACACTTCTGCTCCAGCCACTTCTCTGGAGTCTTGCTAAGAAAACTCCCACTGCTCATGTTGGCCTCAGGCTGAGACAGTCACCACCACCCTCCCGTTTTCCTTTCCCGGTCCTCTCCCAACTAAATGCATCTAGGTACCCACTTTTCCCAGGATGACGTCAACTCTAGCCAGCACAGCCCTCCCGCCTTCCCACCTGACTACCCATGGCCCTTAATTCTGGCTACATGGTAGTTAAACAGCAGCCCCCTCACTGGTCTCTCCTAGGTCTCTTGGAAGGATCCCTGCTGTGCTACTCTTACTCAGCTCTCTGGGAGAACAGAGATGGGTTCAACCTCTTCCTCTTCCCTTCTCTGAATTCTCTGGGTCTTTTCCAAGTCAGCTCCACCTTCTGGACGTTGCATGTGATGTTTCAGGAAGGGCCTCTCTTGTCCTGGATCATGAAGTTTTCTATCAACTCATGTTTTTCTATCCTTGTTTCCTCTTTTTGAAGCTGCCCAAAGCAATGGCTACACTCAAGAGTTGAAAATGAACTGCATCTCCTTCTGGCGTTGCAAGACCAAGTCAGCAGCTGGACTGGGTACTGGGTTTTTCCTGAGTCTACTCGAAACCTTACTTCCACACCACACTTAGCCCATACATTTCTTCCTTCTCTCAGTGCCTGGACTCCCTTCTGCATTCAGTGGATGAGGGTGCTGCACCATCATAACACCACACTCCCAAAGTCAAACCTGCCCTAGAGGGGAAGACTCAGCCATCAGGAACATTTTATCAACACACAGCTCTGCTGCTTATGCCTTGTCCTGGCACGCAGAGCGAGAAAGATGCAGGTAACAAGCCAATAAGCCACGGCAGCTCATCACTGATCCAGTGTCAGCCTGGGAATGTTGTCAAGAAACTGTCAGCTAGTCAGGCAATGATTCAACAGAGAAGCACCCCGAAAACAACAAGGCAGATGCTACCCTATGGCCAGCTGGCCATCACAAGTGGATCCCTAGATGCATTTAGTTATATGAGTATCAGATTGGGAAATAGGGGCATGGTGATGGCCTCATTTTTAGAGAAATCTGAACTAACAAAAAGGTGGTACTCTTTGAAATCCCAGGCTCTGAGATGTAGAAGAGCTATTTGCTTGGCACTAGTACCTTGGTCATCTTCCAAGAAGCAATTATGTGGGGCCTGACTTTATGTTTAATAAAGTAATGAATAAGCCATTTATTTGAGTAGATAATATATGTACATGTAAAATAGATATATATATGTACATGAAAAAAGTAGATAATATATGTACACGTCAGCACTAAAGTTTTTTTTTTTTTAACTTGAGCATCATAGCAATCTATGCATAGGATTTGCACAGTCTCTTTTTGTTTGTAGCAGCAAGAATAGTCATGGGGCAGGGCACAACATCAATAAGGGTACCTGATCTCAAACCAGGCAAAGTGGGGATCAAAGGGAGGCCCAAACTTTATCTGTACAATGACCACTGTATACTTAATTCTGAATTGTATCCCTCATCTTTAAAATTAAAAAAAAAAGAAAAATACAGAAAAAAAAAAAGAATTGCCATTGTACATCTGTTCACTGAACCTGGGAGGTGTGTCCTCTTAGTTGACTCAACTCTTATCTTGGAGGCTGGACTCTCAAGCAGGTAGGGGGCCCGCTATGCTAGACCTGCCCTGAACAGGTGCTCAGGGACTGCTGGTCTCCCCTCAGCTCTGTCATGGTTCCTAATGCCCCCGGTTCATAGTAGGATTGATAACTGCCTAACACAATCAGGTTCATGCACTGGGACGTTTATTTCCATGTACATTTTAAGGAAATAGCATTTTCCCTTCTTTCAGTTGATTATTAAATTGGAGGAGATGTCTGCTCAAAAGCAATGTCATAAACAATAAACTTAAAAATTCCTAACATTGGAAAGTATTCAAGATAGTGGCTTAAAGTCTCTTAATCCTCCTATTACGCAGACAAGGGGAAGGTCAGGCCCTCACAAGTAGCCCAGGAGTCTTCGCATAGCATATCTTCCTATCTGCAGAGAGAGCCAGCTTTGAGATCGGTTGATGGTTATTGCCAAAACAGTTTAGATTTCCCCACAACTCTGTTAGAACATGCACACTAGCCTGTTTCCAACAGAGAGCTAGGTAGTGGGGTGAAAGCCGCTTCCCTCCTTACTAATAGAGGTACCAATAAGCCCTGTTGTAACCACACCAGTCCACACCCCATTGGCACTCTTACTTCTGTTTGTGTGGTCTATATTTGCAAATTCTAGAGTAATAATAATAGCAGCTAGCATACTAAGCACTGACTATGTGCCGGGCACCATGTTCAATCTCTGAGGCACATTACTTCATTCAATCTTCATAACAGCCCTACAAGGTGGGTCCTTTTGTTATTCTCATTTTACAAGTAAGGTAATAGATGATTCTAAAGATGAAGTAATTTGTTTGGGCAAGTGGTAGAGCAAGGGTTTGAACCAGAGAGTCTGAGCCACTGTTCTTAATATGCTATGCTGTCTCATAATGTACATATGTCTAGGCTCTAAGTCTTTTGGGGGTGTTTACCTTAGGACTGCAGAGCCGGGATGATGCTCTTTAAATTCACCAACGGACTTTCTTTTCCAGAAAACAAAAGAAAATAGCTTCTCCACTGCATATTTGTATCATTTTGTGAGAATTAAGACACACACACACACACACACACACACACACACACGCACATAAGCACACAGTGTTTCATGCTTCTTGCAATCCCAAACCAGCCCTGATAATCTTATCCAAGTCCTGTCAGCAGTCTTGAAAATGCAAAACAAAATTGGCCAGCACGTAGCTCCCTGACACGTTTGCACATGTATCTTCATGGCTTCTCAGGTGGCCTGACAGTCTAGAAGGTTGGCCCGGGCCCAGGGGCACCTGCAGCCGGCATGCACGCAACTTGGCCTCCTGGGTGGTTACAGATACTCACGTTGATTTGCCACAGATTTTCCTCTGGTACCACTGCTTGCAGTTGGTGAAGTACTTCTTGTTTGTGCCGATGAGCTTCTGCACAGCACACACATTGGGGCTGAAAACAGAACCCAGAGTTAGCAAGGTGGTTAGTATGTCCACCCCACCTCAACGTGCTTCCCATCATGTTGGTCTTCGTGGGCTGTTAAAACTTTCCCGAGATGGAGGAGAGACAGTCATTTCAGTCTTGGTACCAGGGATGACTTGAGGTAGACTTTGGCCTTGTCTACCTAGAATCCCATCAGTCCCCATGAAAGCTTCCTTCCAAATTAAGAATTGCTAAAGTATTTCTTACACATTGGTATAATTTTATGTAAGGATGCTTCTTTGACACAATTTTAAGTGTAAATAAAAGCATCTGCTGGCCGGGCTTGGTGGCTCAGCCTGTAATCCCAGCACTTTGGGAGGCTGAGGAGAGTGGATTGCCTGAGTCCATGGGTTGGAGACCAGTCCAGGCAAATTGATGAGACCTCGTCTCTACAATAAATAATCAAAAATTAGCCAGGTACAGTAGCATGCATCTTTAGTTTTGGCTACTTGGAAGGCTGAGGCAGAAGGATCACCAGAGCCCAGCAGGTTGATGCTGGCATGGCCGTGAGCGTGCCACTGCATTCCAGCCTGTGTGATGGAGTGGGACTCCAACTCAAAAAAAACCCCAAAAAAACCCAGCATCTGCCAGGCAGCCTTACAGACATGTCTTACATACATATAGACATCCCCAGACCAGCTGTATAGCTCTTAAAGACAAACCATCGCGAGTGTCCATTCCATAAACCAGAGGGCACAGCTGACTACTATCAGGATCATGATGGGAGTGCTCTCCCATTTAACTCTGAGTTGTTCATTGCTTAGACCACAGCTCAAGTCCCAGGTCCCCAGAGAGTCTTCTTCCTATGTCCCAGATGACATGCTGCCTTCCATCCTCTGATCTGGGATACAAGTCTTTGATAATGGGTACCAAATAGAATCCTATAACTGATGGAAGTGGAATATTTCTTCAATAGTGCTCAAAAGAATCTTGAGGGCAGGTGTTTTGTTTTGTCTTTCACATTCTAGATGGGGCCTAGCACTCAGTCAGGTTGTAGTAGGAGCCTGGAATGAGCTTATTGAAAATGCTGCTCCCCAAATTACCATACCAAAAGACTGCTTGAGAGCTCTATGGAAAACTGGAGTGCAAATGTCCTAGGCTTCTGCTGAGAAGCCTTTCCCAGAGCCATAGGATTTTGTTTTTGTGTGTTTTGGTCTAGTGTACCAAGACTTGATGACCCAAACAGTGCTCAGCAGACCAGGAACAACTGGGGAGAGGAGGCTACTGTGGCTGTGTGGTGACTCAGGAGGGGATCAGCCTTCCTGAGCCAGAGGTAGGCAGGTCATATGACTGCATTACAAGTCATAGAAATAATACTGAGGCCTTCACAAAACTTCCAGGCTCAGGGGACTTCAGGTGTCATCTAAAGGGTGGCTCATTTCTCTAACATCAATTCCGCTGTTGCTTTAAAAATGCAACCCATAGACATCATTTGATGTGCAGGGTACTTTTCAGGAAGACACCCATGTGCAGCGAGAACTATACCTACTGTCACTATCATTTTGGTTACAGGAACTTGAACACTTCTCAAATATTCAGAGTCAGGTTATTGGGTGGGAGCTCAGTCTGACCCTTTCCTTCCCCACCCTGTCTCTTCTACCATACTTACTATCACCTCTTGTCCAGTTATTTATACAATAGGCAAAAGTGAGTGAGTTAAGGAGAAACAATGAGTATTAGTGACTCGATGTAGGAACCTAGGAGTGAGAGAAGTGAAGGCTGGAGAGGGAACCACAGGCCAGTGAAGGTGGGGCCCATGCCTCCCTGGTTGTCTCTGAGGCTGACCAAATGCCCACAGCCTCCAGAATTCTAAACGCCTGTCCTCCCTATTTGCTGCCTAAGATTCACAGGTTAGACAGTCCCCAAATAACACTGAAGTGTCCCCACTGACCATACTCCAACCCTGGTTCCTATCTATTGTTGTACAATCCCAGAAGTTCTTCTATCTGTCCAAACAGAAAACAATTACTGTCAATAAATTCCCTGCAATTTTCCGTAGGTGTCTGGTGAATCTTCAGTGAGTTTCTGTGGATGTGGCTCCATCATTCCTCTGTAGCGTTTCTACAGCTGTTGTCCTTGTGGCAGGGGCAAGGCTGGGGTGGCTGTGACCCTCTCCCTCTCACAGTAGGGAGTATGAGGGTACTGTGCACATAAAACATTTATGCTGAAGTTTAATCAAAATGAACAAGCCATTGCTGGGCCTTTAGCCTTGAGCATGGCACTGGTTGTTCAACTTGGATTTGAAAACCAAGTTCTTCAGGAAATTCAGTTCCATTTTTGGTTGCTGATATTCGGAAGTGTGATTGCATTTTTACTTCTCTCTCAGTATTATGTTTTTCCCTTCCCTATAGTCACACAGATATAGCTGGGAGTCAACAGACCAAGTCATAGTTATTACTCTCCCAATGGCATGCTGTGTTTGAACTAAGTCACTCCATCTCACTAAACTGCAGTTTCACCATCTGTAAAATGGGAACATGAACAATAGATCTCACTGTATTGTGGTGAAGATGAAAGCAAAATTGGTGATGGGTGATAACATGCTGTACATAAGCAAAGCACCATTATTCTTTCTTCCTTCATGTCATAAAATAGTAAAGAAGCTTTCCTTTCACTAGTTTTCACTTTGAATGAAGCCTGGAGCTTGAACAAGGTTATCCATTTGCACAGGGTGCCACACCCAAGTGTGCAAGACCAGGCAGCCCTGTGGTATGTTCAGGGACAGTTAGATCAGAGTAAACACAATCACGCCTGCAACCATTTTGTCACGGCCTGTGTGCCTGAGCATCCCGATTTTGCAAGGGGAGAACTACTCCTGTGACTTCTTAGATCATTCTGCCCATGGCAGATGACTACAAGCCTTTCCAATTGCACTGCAAGAAGCTAATCAAGAGGACTGGCCTGCAGGACTATGGTGAGGAAGTTGATCTCATATCTGAAACTCATAATCAGGAGCATCTGCATTAAAACAAAATGAACAAAAAGCCAAAAAACAAATCCCTATTTTCCAGCTGATCAGTGTCTCTTCTGGGCTCTGAAGAGAAGATTGTTTACTATAGAGATGGCTCTTGGTGGACAGCCCTCAATATCTTTGGGGACCCTTCACTGTGGCTGTGTACAGAGGTGTCCTTATGGGTGACAGTGTTGCAGGGCATGCTTATAGGGGTCTTCTTCTGACTTAGTGACTAAGACACAGAAGAAACAGAAACCTCCCAGGCAGACTGTGGCACCCACACATAACACGCTTCATTGACAAGAAAGGCAGACGGACCAAAGGTGAGGCGGGCTGAGATCATAAAAATGCCAGTTGCTTCCATTTTGATGTTGAGGCCTCACACCCCCCATCTTTCTGACAAGCCCCCTCACTTTCTTGTATACATAGCCTAAGTCAAAGCTAATTCTTTCTCTTCCCTAAAAACCCCAGAATGTCATTTGTGGTCTCTTTCCGGGACGGTATTGAGGCTATGGCCTGGCCTGGCTTGATTTCCCTCTGCAGGGTGTCCAGAATGATCCCAATAGCCCCTTTCCCCGGAAACCCTGAACACTTGAAAGGCCAAGTTAGACCATAAAGCCACAAGCAGAGGAAACAAGGGCAACTACTCCCTAAAAGGGATAGCTATACCTGCCCCAGAGCACTCACAGATTTGGGAAGCCAAGGCTCTCTCAGGGCCTATGAAGTCAATTTTATCACCCCCAACAATGATCTTTGATCTGAGTACAGACCTGCCCAGTCTCTTGGAGGTCTGGGCACTGCCCGGGGATGTGGATGTCAGACACCAGTGGCATTTGGGCTTTCTCTGAGGAGCCACTACACCACTCTGTTCACATGTAGTTTTACCTCGTTGTGAAGGAGAAGTTGGTGGAACCAGGTAGACTGAAAGTTGTAGCAAAGTCTAGCTATGTGTGAAGCAGGTGTGGCCTGGTTTTGTCTGTAGAAATATTGCCCACCTCTGCCTAGGTCTATGCCAGGGTCTTTATCAGGTCGGGCCTTCCTAAAGCCAACACATCTTCAGTATGTCAGAGGAACACCCGCAATGATAATGCCCACATTCACAAAACCCTACTAAACACAGCAGCTACTACTTTAAGATAGACTCCAATCCTGGCTCCAGCGCACACTGCAAGATGGCGGGAAAGTAGTGTGACCTCTCAGGACTCAGTTTCCTCATCTGCACAATGTGTGTAAGTGTCCAGTGCGTTTTCCTGCTCTTCATTCGGCAGGGAGGAGGTTTCACACTGCCCTTGCTGTGCGCAGAGACTGTCTGGTGCTGGGTGGTGAGTAGTGGTCCTGGCCAGGTGCACAGGAGCCTGGGGCGCCTTGAATGCCACCACCTGTGCGACCCTAGACTCATGTCCTGAATCGCTGGCCAGAGACCCTGCTGGGTTGGAAAAGGTACACTTGGGCTTCCACTTAGCCCTGGGCACCTTCCCATGATGATTTTGGCCAGAGAGCTGCCAACTCCCCTTTCTTCCTATGAGCTGGGAGGAGAGGTTGAAGGCGCGGGTTCGTCTCAGGCTCTTGGCCTGAGTCGGGGGTCGCAGGTCAGTCCCCTCCCACCGCTCCCTTTCCTCTACAAAGCAGCCCGCCGGGGTCCTTCCCTGCATGGTACCCACCTCCCTCCGCCGCGGGCAGGGTTGGTCTCTGAGCACCCCCAAGCTGCCCGCTTTTCGCTCTGGCTTTGTCCCCCGCCCCCCCAGCCCGCTTCGATGCGCCCCGCGGCGTGCACTCCCAGCCTGGCGAAGCGACCCTCTGCTCCCCGCGGGGCGTTCATGCTTACCCGTGCTGGCGGCCCCGGAGCCGGCTGTGCTGCAGTCCCAGCTGGTAGGGCGACTTGGCCGGGCCCGCCAGGGTTGCGGCGGGACCCAGAGCCAGCGCCAGGGCGACGGCCAGCAGCCGCACGAGCAGCGCCATGGAGCGGAGGACGCGCACCGAGCAGCGGGCGGGCGTCCGGC
>NW_007247157.1:47409-66105 GCF_000164805.1 Carlito syrichta | reverse complement strand
CCTGCGCCTCCCACCCGCGCCCCCCTGTGCCCGGCTCGCGGTCTTCTCAGCTCTTTCCGTCGCCACTAGCCCGCGCCTCGCCACTGGCTCCCTGGCACCAAGGAGGCCGCCTGAGGGATTTCTTCCAAAAGGGGGGCCCTGGGGGCGAGAGACCGCAGTCTCTCAGGCGCGCCTCAAACTCCACTCGGTCCTCAGGTCCTGCACGCCCTGAGCTCCTCGAGGCTGAAAAACGCTGCAGGAAGCGACAGGGAAGGCAGTGCTGATTTCCACAACACTGTGGCCCATCGGACTTGCCCCGTCCAGGAGCTAACGCCTTCCCCCAGGACCCCCATGAGTCATGCTCACTGAAAAACAGATAAGGAGTAACTCTTGTGATTGACAAGCCAAAAAAATTCAGGGCACTTTTTGTTAGGCTCTAAGCTGCTCCTGGAACAGTGGGGAAGGGCGGGGTCCTCACCTAGGTGCTCACTCATTCCATACTTCAGTAAACATGTCTGCAGCACTACCTGCCAGATGGATGCTGTAAAGAGAGAGAAAAGGCAAGATTCCTGCCCTGGAGGAGCTCAAGGCACGTAAACAGATAGTCACACGGAAGGAAGGTAGTACTCACCCAAGCACATATGAATCACCCGTCAGTTACCTGGTGCTGCTAGCCCTGGGCAGACAGATGGACAAGTGAGTGAAACCCAGGACCTTTCTGAAAAAGCTTACATGCGAGAGGTCCATGGGCCAAGCCATCAGTGTGCCATGGAGAGGAGTGGCTGGGCCTTGAGAGGAGGTGACACCCGCTCCTAGGACCGAAGGACAGGAAGAAGTTAGGGTTACTGAGTCATGCATTCAGGGAACTCAAAGGAATGGGAGGAAGAAAGGAGTGTAGCAGGGTCCAGACCCCAGCTGTAGGCAGCTGCAGGTAGATGACATGGTCAGTGTCATGACAAACTTAAGGAAGCAGGAAGACCAGGTGACGAGAAAGGGACGCTGTGAGAGCTTGAACTATGTGGTAGAGGCAGGACTGGAGAGAGGTAGGCAAATGTGAGGGGTGTAGGAGAGAATATACTGTGTAGAATTTGGAGGCTGGCTGAAGGAGTGGGGGAGAAAGAAGAGTCAAGGGTGATGATGGTGTCTGTGTCCTGGGCATCGTGGTGGAGGGTGGTACATGTTTGAGGTACTTGTGCTTCACCCTGGTGGAACATCCCCTGGAGTCGAAGCTGGATAAGAGGATCTGGGGCCTGAGCGAGGGACGTGGGATAGAGAGTCACACCTGGGAGTCACAAGGCCATGGGGAGCAAGAGGTGGGCGATGGCAGGTGATGGAGAGAGGAATGGGGAGACAGCAGTCCATGCAGGCCATGACAGGTGACAAGAGTGCGGGCTGTCATGAGGGAGAGGATGCTGCTGACAGTGAGGAACGCTGCACAGAGGACAGATCCCAATAGCACCCGCTATGTCTGCAACAGAGGTCACTGGGGACTTGGCTGTGAGAGCAGGGTGGCCCCAGCCAGATTGTGGTGGTTTGATTAAGAGATGAGTAGCTTGTAGATAATCTTTTCCAGAAGCTTGTCTGATAAGGAAAGGGGAGAGTTAGGATGGAATCCAGGGAAATAAAAGGCCAAGAGAGGCTTGGAAAGGTTAGAATGCTGACAGAAAGAAGGTGGGAAGGAGGAGTGTCACGGGAGGGAGAGGGATAACGAAAGTGAGGGGATGGGAGCCAGGAGAGGCACAGGAGCAGAACTCCTTGGGCGTTGGGGAGAGGCGGAGGGTACTGAAGACATAAAGCTATGAGGGTCTGGTTGAGGGAGTGTAGCATGAGTGGCGAGGAAGGGACGGGTGTAACAGATATTTTAGTAGCCAGCATTGCCTACACCTGGGGGGTAAAAGATAGGGAGGAAAAAGTCAGGGCTAACCTTGAGACTCTTTGCTGGCAGGACCGGATGCCTGTGAGGGCACACTGGTGAAGGTGCACACTTGGGTGTGTAAGGAAAGGGACTCCACCTGTGTTCACATTGTACATGATAAGCCACCCGCGTTTCCAGGAGGGTGCTGCATTCACAGGCCTGGTTCAGAAGAGGTGTGAGGATTGCAGATGCAGATTTGAGTCACTCCCACTAGCAGGTGGTTGCTAAAGTCATGGACTGGAGGAGCTCCCTCAGTAGCATGTGTTGGCAGAGAGGAGGAGGAAGAGGAGGGGGAAGAAAGGGAGAAGATGGCAGGCTAGACGCTAGGGGGGCACCCGTCTGGAGAGATTGAAAAGGCTGAGGGGCAGGCAGAGAAGGAACCCTGAAGGGACAGAGGCCCAGGGAGAGAGGCCATAGCAGAGTTGAATTTCAGAAAGCTACCATTATTGCCAGGTGGAACAGAAAGTTCAAGCTGGGCTACATCAATGAGAAGTTCCTGGAATACGGTTGACACTCAGGAAACCAGAATCTATAAGTCTGTATATAGAAAATCTCCTAGAACATTCTAACCTGAGCCTGTGTCTTTTGCAATGCAGGCCAGGAAATGTTCTGAGGTGGCTCTGACCTTGGGGAGAGGCAAGTTATTCCCCGATGACCACTCTGCTTCCTCCCCCACCCTGTCTTGCCAGAAGGGAGAGAAGGGACATTTACTCCTCGGCTACGTGTGGGGGCCAATCCCAGCGCTGGGAGCTCTGCCACTTTGGGGAAATGTTCTCTTTGTCCTGCCTCTCTCCGGAAGGTGCTCATACTGCTCACTGGTGAGGACTTTCAAGCATATACTTTGGTCTAGAATAAGTGGATTTTCTCCAAAACAACTTTTTCAGAGAGGAGAACACTGCTCATGATGGATAAGTTCTGAGTTTAGGCTCCTGGGAGTAAGCTGCACCTTGTCTATGAATCATTTTCCTCATTGTGTTGTTTATTATCATTATGTTTCCTGGAGCCTCAAGGAAGAAAATTCAGAGAACATAATAGGAAGAACTGCGATTTCCACATTAAAAAGTTCTATCTGCTGACTTCGTGTCCAGCCAGGGATCCTGTGAAGAGAGAGGCTTCATTGGCAATGACCCGATTCAGTGAGTCAAGGTGAATGGATGCTAAGATCAGGAGCTGGGAAGGTTGGCTTGGCCAGGTGAGGGTCCAAAACACAGTGGCCACCATGAGTTGGCATCTGAGTATGGGCTTCTGTCAAATAACCCTTTTGTAAAATTGGGGTGGTCACAGCCAGAAGGTCATGAAAGGAAGTTTTTGGGAAGTGTAGGCCCTTCCAGAGGGCAGGAAGCAGCCTTTGACAACTTTGCCTGATGGTTAGATGGGTAACTTGGATCCCCCGGTCAGCATCAACTGGGTGACTGCAGCCTGGCCTGAGTAATGGCATGCATATAGCAATGTTGTTGAGTGTAGACTCCAGGGGCAGGTGACTTGGGTTCAAAGGTCAGTCTTGCTACTTAGTAGATGTGTGACCTCAGGAAAATTATTCAGCCTCCTAGAGATGGTAATAAACCTGACTTCACAGGACTCTAAGATAGATTTTTTTTTGATTCAAGTAAAATGGCCAATAAATATGTATTGCTATTATTATTACATCTCCCAGTAGTTGTTCTGTATAGTAGGTGTCAATAAAAATATATCACAATTTTGAGCATCTGATAATGCTTATTTTATTGATTGGAAGTAAAAGATTTCTCTGTTTCAACTTGACTGCTTGCATAGGATATTGAATAGCACCCAAACAGATCCAAGCTCAGGCTAAATTGCAGAAGTTTCCCCTGAGACCAGTAGAATTCGGCTACATCACAACTTCTAGGAAAGATGTGAGAGACTGGGAGCTCTGCCATTTAGTTCCAGCTCTCTAGCAAGATTTAGGAACTCTGGGGCAAGTCTAGCAAACTCACTGGGCCTCACTTCCCTCATCCGTAAAACTAACATTCGATGACTTGAGTTTTTCCATGAGCTCAGTGAAGAGATTACAGTAAGACTTCATTTACTGTTTAGATTACACACACACAAAAATTCACCTTTATACCCCACCACCCACCCCCTCTCTCAAACCATAAAAAGCAGAACGCTGTGAATATAAATATGTTCTTCCACCAGAGGCTGCTGCTTCTTTGGAGACAGGGGTGATGTTGCTGGAGGTAGGGGCAGGGACCCTCCATCCCCAGAAGACCCAGAGCCAACCAGGCGAACATAGCACACCGAAAGACCTTTCATCTGAGAATTTTTGTTTGTTTGTTTTTTCCAGGTTAGACAGTCTAAATAGGAGAAAGTGAGGTTTGTTGGAACAATAATTACTAGACTTTTTC
Organism: Carlito syrichta; assembly: GCF_000164805.1. NCBI lineage: Eukaryota > Metazoa > Chordata > Mammalia > Primates > Tarsiidae > Carlito > Carlito syrichta. Next base: position 61,845 of record NW_007247157.1, on the reverse strand, counting down.
AGGCAGTTTTAAAAACATGACTGCTTTTACATTCTGTGGCACGTAAAATATCACCAAAACCAGTTTAGGTATTGAAAGTAGTCCTGGAGTGCATGACAACAGGCTTTAAGCAGCAGGATGAATTAGTAGTTCCAGCAAGTTCCCCACAAAGGAACCTAAGACAGAAACTGGTTCTGGGCCTGTTGGTGGGAGAGCTGGCATCCGCAGCCTGCCTGACCTCAGGCTTCCCTTTGCCTTCCTCCTCAAAGTTCCTGGTGACACTTGTGCACCAGTGGAGACAGATGACACATTCAAAATCATTTCCAGAAACCACTTGGCTTTTTGAACCAGGCATCATGTCGCTAAATAGAGAGCTCATAAATTCGGCTCCCCAAGACTTGCTGGGAGAAAGAAGGGGGGAGGTTGGCATAAGATATTCAAATGAAAAGAGTACGTGAATCAAATTTGGGGGGAAAGTGCCATTTCTTGTATAACCCATAGCACTTAGAATAGTACTTCACACACAGTGATTATTCAATCTATGTTACAAACAAAGATAAAAACAAAATCCCAGTTTTCTAAAATGAAGGGGGCAATTATAGTACCATTTAGGGGCTTCTGAATGTTATTCTTCAAGGTCTTTCTACAACCTTGCCACTCAAAATGTGATCTGCAACTAGCAACATCAGCACACCTCAAAGCTTGTTATAAATATGGAGTCTTACACCCTGCCCAGACCTACTAAATTCAACTCTGCGTTTTCACCAGATCCCAGGTGATTTGTATGCTTAGGACTATAGGATCATGTTAAATAGCTAAGTGCACAGATGGGAATAAAATAGGATTCAATTTATGCTGCCCTTGATGAGAAAGAAATACATCCAAAAATGTGTACCAGTGAAATGACCATAGAGAAAATCTCAGTTCATGCTTGGCTAAAATGACTTTGTGGATGACTGTTCAGATGCCTTGGTGACTGGCAAGGCCTGGTTGTTGGATATTCAATGTCTTTCATGCACTGAATAGGAACAGGAAATTGGGTTCTGTCATCTTTCAAGGCCTACAGAGGGGACTGGGATGGTCCGATGACTTGTAACAGCAAGATTTTTAAAAAAACCCACAGCTTCAGGCTCCACAGTTGATGATGGGAGCAGAACAGCTGTCACAGCCCTAAAATGGCATTAGGCCCCCAGTGTTTACTTTCTTAAATGACTTGCTGTTTTCACAACTTCTCTAAACACTGACTTTCTTAATCAGGGCTTGCCAAATGCTACTTGTTGGTTAGAACCCAACTTTATTTTCCAGGGAAATTGATTTTTCACAAGCGTTTCATTGATTTGGCTCAGCTCAAATATCTTAGAAGGATCTAAAGGCGCTTTTGAGGTTGCTTTAACTGCCTGACCTCAACTACTTTAGTGGAGAGATGCCCACAGATGATGGTTGGCCTGAGGAGCTGAGCTTACACACGCTTCCCTCGAGTTTTCTTGCATGGAGAGCGAAGGCTTCACTGAAATTGACACCACCCAGTAGCAACAGATTCCAAAGTACAGACATCCCTGTGGCTCCTTCGTCCAGCTCCCCTTCTTCATTTCTTCTTTCTTGCCAATGACACAACTCAAGGTTGGAAACTGTGCATTCAGTTTTGCTTCCCTCTACCCCTTTATGGCCTCTCACATGCAATCAGCCACCAAGACCCTTCAAGTGTTCTTTCTAAATCTTTTCTAAATCTCTGCTAGACATTTCCCTCAAATACCCCAGATCCCCATTGCCTCAGCTCTTACCACCGCAGCCCCCTGTGGTTTCTCTGACATCCTACCCCAGCCATCCATCTCCCAACGTGGCCTGTCTTATCTTCCCAAAACACCACATCGACCAAAACACTGCTCTCCTAGGACACTCCTGATGGCTTCTATTGTTTATGAGAGAAAATCCAGACTTCTCTGCTTGTTTATATATGCATTTTAATGAACAGCTCATCCTTCCTCCCCCCACTAAAAAAGGAGCACGTGCACATTACAAAAAGCTTGAAAAATACTGAAAAGGCTAGATAGGAGGAACACATTCATCCATAACCCATATACTAAAAGAATTTTTGATGTATTGCCCTCTTACTATATCTGACTCCTAAGTCCTCTCCAGAAGTGCCCCTTGATCCTTTTAACCTCCTTTCCTTGTGTCCTGGTGTCAGCCTGGGCTCCAGCAGGGCCTGTGTCTCCTCCCCTCCTCCCCCTACATGGCCCCACAACCCCACTCTGCTCCCCTATGCAGAGAGCACTGTGCTCCTCTTTGCTATTGAGAAGCTTTGCTCAGGTCAGGCAAATTCCATCCCTTTTCTGGGCCGCTGTTTTTTCAGCTGGTCTCCCTTCCGTGGCTTTCCCATTGGATGGAGCCTCTCGTTTTTGCAGGCTAATGTCTGTCATCACAACAAGCCCATGTGTTTGCTTCTGTGATTTTTTTTTTCAGTCTCCTAATAAGTTATCACAGAGCCCACTTAACCTTTACAGATCCATCCGTTGACTCTGTTTTGAAAGTTCTAGCCTAAATTCTTTCTTTTCTGGTACAATTCACACCTATTCCAATGGAGTGGCTCAGGATAGACAAAACATGTATCAGCACTGCTGTAGATGGTGGCTCTACCACACATTGTGGACTATGTCAATTTGCTTGGCCCTCTGGGTCAGGCAGAGACTCTGAAGGGCCTTAAAGAACATTGGCCCTGGGCTGGATGTGGTGGTTTACACTGGTAATTTCAGTGTTTTGGCAGGTAGATGCAGGGGGGATTGCTTGAAGCCAGGAGTTCAAGACAAGCCTGGGCAACATAGTGAGATTTCGTCTCTAAAAAATTAAAAATTAAAAAAAATTATCCACACATGGTGGTGCATACCTGTAGTCACAGCTACATGGGAGGCTGAGGCAAGAGGATCACTTGAATCCAGGAGTCTGAGGCCACAGTGAGGTATGATCACATTCCTGCACTCCAACCTGGGTGACAGAGTGAGACTCTGTATCTGATTTTTTTTAAAAAAGAAGAACAGGGGTCCTGGCTCCCTTCCTAGCTTCTGTAGCACAGGCCTTAACTCCCAGCACCAAGGAGCAAGCTTCTCTGGGGGTGGTGCTTCCGACATCACATCCTGATTCTTTGGATGTTCCCCCATGCTAGATGAAGGAAAGTCTTCAGTTCCTCAGCTGCACCGTTGTGCCAGCATCAGAGAGTAGAAAGGGAAAGGAAGGTTGATGCAGCTGTGACTACTGGCTCCACAGCACTGTTCTGATAGCCGTTTTTGAAATTCCTAAGAATTGAATCTTATCCTGACATCACCCACCCCACTCCAGAACACCCTTGACATACGAATCCATGTTATGAAAGACAACTCATGCAGACCAGAGAGCTTGTGAGATGACAGCCCCAACGTTTCGCCTGCTGACTTTAACATTCTGGAACTTGTTCTTTGTCTAAATCAGCCTTTTTGCTCCCAAATTAAACCCCATGTAGAGTGCCTCAAGATACTCACCCCAGACTTTTCCCGGTTCTCTACTGCCCTTACTCTGCAGTCAGGCACTGGACCCAGCCAAGGGGACAGGGCCCAAGAACAGGTCTGTTAGTGTCAGGTAGCTGTAACACCTCTTCCCTGTCTTTCCCAGCATTTTCTTCCTCAATCTCCTATCTATGGGGCTCCAGATACTTCACTGGGACATAAATGGGGTAAATGCTCTACACGAAACACACGGTGCCCTAAGGGTAAGGACATAAACGTTGAGAATGATAGTTCAAGGAACTTGGACTGCTTCTAAAGACAACAAAAGCAAGGATTAGCCTCCACGCTTTCTCCAGATGAGACTGTGTTTAGGAAAGGCTGTGTAAGTTTGAGAATGAGGCAGGGAAGCAGCCAGAAGAGGAAAAACAGACATGTGCCTGCCTGTGCCCACGCAGAATACTGACCTATTAAAGAAAAATAATAGCTTGCCAATGTCAGGCACTATTTGAAGTACTTTTATGGATTAAGTCATTCCGTCTTTAAAAGAACTCTATGGGTTGGGTATTGTCATCTTTTCTGTTTTACAGATGAAGAAGGCAGGGAGAGACGAAGAAACTTGCCAGAGCGGTGACAAAGCTAGTGGACAGAAGAACCAACTTGTGAACAGAGGTGGCCCAGCCCCCACTCTGCGCTGCTACACCACTGCACGCTGTGCTTCATTCCAGGTGTTGTAGTTGCACATCTGTGAAAGCCCTCAAGCCTTCTCTTTGCTCACATGTTCATTGAACAGACCCTCCCAAGTCCCCAGCAGCTGCTGTGGTGAGTGAGGCAGCCTTAGAGAGAAAAAGCAACCAGCACCAGCCAGCGTATGGCCGCGGGTCCCTTCTCCAGACATGTAGGGCACTGTGCTGCCAGAGCCACTATCTAGATGACCAAGAATCAGTGTTCCTTTGGGTAGATCAACTAGAGCTATGTAGCAACTTAGTCCGCAGCAACTTTGTCATCGTTACTCATGATGCTCTGGGTTTACTGCTTGGTGAATCTAAGGGAGCCAATACTTCCCAGGGACAGGAGACATCATTTCTGCCCTGGGGAAGGGATCATTTATCAGCTCAATGCGCTGCTGCTCCTGCAGCAGTGACTTTGCCCCCTTGGAATCATCCCCATTTCAGAGCCTTCTTCTGATGAAATCTCTAAAATTTCAGTTAAAAGGAAAAGTGCTACTCACCTATTGGGGCACAAAGGGAATTGCTTCCTTAAACTTGTGATAAGCATGTCCCTGATTTTTCCCCAGGCTCTGAGTAGACACCTGAGGGAGTTTGCAGCACTAACATCTGGCTCCCTGTAGCACTGACATCTGGCTCCCTGTGGCCTATGACCTCTCAGAGGGGGCTTTCCCTAACTCACCCCAATTTACCATCAGGCATTCTCCAGGCTCCAGGTAGTAATTAATGGTCTCTCCTCGTGTGGGATTCTTAAGCTGACCAAAGCAGGATCCAGCAAGGTCCAACCATTCAGTTTGAATTGTCTAGACTCTTCTTTAATCTCTGCACTTCGAGCAATGACCTTGGTCAGACTCTGGTTGGCAGGCCAGACATTTCCTTTGCTAATGTATTTTCCATTGGGGATGGACTAATATATACTAAGCTGTCATTATTTTTCTTCAAGCACCATAAAATATATAAAATAAGAAGTGAAGGGTTTTGTGGGATTTTGTTTTAGTTTTGGGGTTTTTTGTGTGTGTTTTGCATAACCCCACATGTGATAACACTTTGACAAGGCACATTAAAAAACAAAACAAAAATAACTTTTCTTTAATTCCTCACTTAATTATTGATCAAATATCAATGATCTGTGCCTGAGAATCCTCCAAACTAATAACATTGTTATTTTAATTAACATTTTATACACCAAAATCCCAGGACAACAAAAGAAGTAAAATGACTCCCAGAGTCCATGGAAAAGATTTGCCCACTTTAGTTAGCATGTTCCTGAAGTAACAGTATAGCTAGAGGTTGAGTTAGTTCTATTATTCTACATCATTAAAATATATATATATGTACTACCGACAACACATAGACAATCAGCTTGCTCCAGAAAGTGGTTATTGATGGACTCTACCAATTTACTGAGCTCATGTTCTGAGCCCAGCAGTGGACTGTCTGCTGCAGTTCTAGAGACAAGTGAGTCATTCTCTGGCAGGGAGGCAAAGTCTGGTGGGGAACCGGGCACATATACAATGAAACAAGTGCCTCATACATGGCTATATGCAAAAGGAACTCCAAAGGGAAATACCCAACCACACACCATACAACAAGGATGGAAGGGTAGCAGAGATTGGGGGGGGGATTAGGGGAGCCAGAGAGGAACCAGATTCTTCCCAGAAGAGGTGATTCATCATCTGGTGGAGAGTGAAGCCAAGTCAGCAAGGTAGACTGCAACTCATCAAACAAGAAACCGGAGACAGGGCTAGTACTAGAGACAGGATTGCTGGCCTGGATTTCTGGTTCTTGTTAGTGCTTTAGAATTCCTGGGACATACAAGGACCCGAACGATATGCCTTTTTTGCATTCAAGCTTAATGGCTGAGGAAAATGTTATCCTGATTTTTCTATATGAGATTTTCCTTTTATCCCTCCCTTATGGCTTAGAAATCTACTAAATATTCTAAGGCTTGATTTGGTCTTTCTCAAAAATAGATTCAAGTCTTCTGTGTGGGCACTTTTCAAACTCTAAAGCCAATAAGCCCCAAGGCAGGCCCCTAGCCCTGGGGGATTCTTGTCACATCTTCAGGGCACCACCACCAACTGGCATCGTGTTTTGCTGGTGCTAGCAGTTTAGACTCCTTCTTAACTTTCTAGTTGCTTATAGTTTAAAGAAGGCAAGGAAGGGAAACAAGTGTTTCTCTGAGCATGAATGTGTGATGTGCAAATAACAGACTATCTGTGTGTCCAAATCCAGTAAGTGCAAATCCTATCAAGCCCTGGAGACAGATAGGACCAAATTCTGCCAAGTTGGGGAGAGGCATGAAGCTCAAGGCAGAGCTTAAAAAGGCTTGGCTTGGTGATTAAAGTACAACACAATATGCAGCTTCAAAACATGTTTATTCAGATATAAAGTCCATCCAAGACCGCGTAAATAAGACCTTGGCCTGTTTTTGTAGAGTGTTGCTATGGTCATGGCCTGTTTTTTTTTTTTTTTTTTTTTACCCTACTTCCTATAACTTACTCTGGGGACCCAGGTTGATCACTCCAAACCAGTAAATTAATAAATAAAGCAGCAGAAAAGGAAGGCTGCAGGGTCATGAGACCCAGGCTTGCATGCCTCTTCTTTCTTCGTAACTGTTTCCAGATGTGGGGGTTGGCACAGCATCAGCTCAGTGACAAAAATGCATGAAAGTCCTTTCTCCCCAGCTAACAACAGGCAGCTACTGGTCCCGGCAGAGGGCCTGTTTGTGTTTTCATTTTAGAGGATTCACGTGGTTGGAAGCAATTGCCCTTGCTGAGTATTTACCTGGCATAAGCCACGGAGTTGATGACAGCAAAACAAAAAAACCTCAGGGCAAGATATCTCTTGAAAAATAAGGCTGTGGAAAAGTACAAACTTATCATGGTGGTCCTAGACAATGGGGAAAGATAGGGTCTGGGTTCTGGGTAAACACTTTCCAACACCAAGGTAATGGTACATATGAAGTCATCAGCTTGGAGCCCTGCTCTTATCACTGATAAAATGCTTGCTGCCTCTAGAGTTCCAGAGGAATGGGTAAGAGAGGGCTGTTCCTGACTTCAGGGTAACCGAGATGGGTCACACCCCCATGAAACAAAACCAGAGGGATGACTGGGGCCAGATGAGTTTTGCCAAGTAAGACATCCTGGAAAACAGACATATTAAGGGACTCATTAAGGACAGTTAAAGGCTGGGCATGGTGGCTCACGCCTGTAATCCCAGCACTTTGGGAGGCTAAGGCAGGAGGAGTGCTTGAGGCCAGGAGTTCTAGACTATCCTAGGAAACATAGCAAGACCTCATCTCTACAAAAAACACAAAAATTAGCCGGGTATGGTGGTTCATGCCTGTAATCCCAGTACTTTGGGAGGCTGAAGTGGGAGGATCACTTGAACCCAGGAGTCCGAGGCTGCGGTGAACTGTGACTGTACCACTCACTGCACTCTAGTCTGGGCAACAGAACGAGACCTTGACTTAAAAATAAAAAAGGACAATCGGCCCTGCTTTCAGTCGAGGAAAGAGGGGCTCTTGGGAAATGGTAGTATCTGGCATGGTTCAAGTGACCGGTCTCCACATGTGGAGAACTTCACCCTTGAGTTCAGACCTCAGTCACGAACCAGCCAGGCTGCATGTGACCCACATTCTCCAGGCAAGTCCAGCTGAACCCAGGCTTCTCATATTCTGTTTCTATCCTCCCTGACGTCTGAGGAAGTCTCATTCTGCTAATTTTCATTTGCTGACCAACATGCTTGCCACACTCTGACTTTTAAAAACTGGAAGCATATAAATTAGTTTGGTACGAATGTGGCTTTCTCCAGCAGACAGATAGGGGTAGTACATCTGCCTATGTGATTGTAGCATTGACCACCATGGAGCCAGTCATAGTATTCAGTTGGTGTGGATGGTGTAAGAATGAATTTTGTTGTTCTCTACAGCATGAAGAGCACTTGCTTATGGATGTCCATAAAAATTCTGCAACTAGGAATGCTGGGAAAGATCACCAATAATCTTTGCTTTCATGCCTCATGAGAAATATCCAATCTCAGTTGGTTTTGACTTGTTGGTGACCAGAGCTTATTGCCCTGAGTCATTTGCTGGAGTTGGTTTGTGGACTTGAATAGAAAGCCCTGAAGGGTGTAGGAAGAGAACAGCAGGTGATTGGCAAGGGCCTCTTTGGGGCAGCAAGAAAGGTGGAGTCTGTCTGCTGGTGACTGGATCTGATCGTGGAGCCAGAGTCTGAATGGACAATCCTGCTTCCTCATCCCTGCTGCTGACTCTGCATCCTTCTCTGGTCTCGGATGAAAAAGGCAGGATGAGACAGCCATGCCATTGCCATTCATCCATCCCACAGGCCCGGGGCCCCAGCCCCAGGGCTTCTGAGTGCATGTTCCTTGCAGGTGAAATGCTCTTATGGAGTTCTGACTTTGGAATAACGCAGGGAAAGATACTTCAGCATGGCTTCCTGGGGATTCATGTCTTAAGGCCAGCAGGTGGGATCCTGTGAGCCCCTTTTTGGCTAGAGGGAGTTCCATGCAGTGCTGTCCAGGTCCGGGGATATTTAAGATGAGCTCCAAGGAAGTTCCAAAGAGGTCTCTTTTTCTAATAAGTCCAACAACCAATGAACATGTGCTGAGGTTTCAGCTGTGGATATTGCATAGTCAAGCAAATATGGGGTAAGCACACAACAAATGTAGAATATTCTTCATGTTTTCCAGAAGTGCACCATTGCCTGGGAGGGCTAAGAAAAAGCAAGAAATCATGTTTAAGACTGGGAAATATGCATCTCTATGGTCAAGTTTACTAAAATCTTTTCAGTTCTCAGAATCCAGCATGCTTTTTATCACTTCCAGGCTTATGCATACACTGTTACTGCTGTCTGGTTTCCACTTGTCCACTAGATTTTAGTTTAGACAACACTTTCTCCAGGAACCCTTCCTTGGTGCCTCTTCGCCTAGGTAAGTGCCCTTTCTTTGGGTTTTCACCAGCCTCTATTTTCCTACCACCCTAACATCTATGAGTGACATGTCTGTCTTTACTAGACTGTAAGTTTGATGAGGGCAGAGGAAATGCCTGCCTTCGTTACTATCTCATTCTTAGCATTCATTCATTCATTCATTCATTCATTAACTTTTTTATGGAGTATCTAGAGTGAGCCAGTCAAATGATGAAAGAGAAAGATCATTGTGAAGCTATATTAGTCAGGGAAGGCCTCTAGGAGGAGGTACATTTTGAGATTTTCTTTGAAGAAGTGTTAAAAGAGAAGATAATAGGAGGCATGGAACCTGGGGGCCTCATGCTAGCCCCCTCTCCCCCATGAGATATCTGGGAATCAAATCTGGGAACCATTAATAAGGGGGAAGGGCGCTCACATTCATGGAGCTCCCGCCACATGCCAAGACAGTTTTCCAGATGCCAGCCTCATTAATAATACTTGCCATTCACCCTGAGTTGGCTGCAGGCCAGGCCACTTCTGGGGCTGTCTCATTTGATCTTTTCAACAGCCCTGCTGAGTAGAGATGGTTGTCCCCATTTTTTACAGATGAGAGACTAAGTCTCAGAAAGTGTGGGTGGGATTTGGCCAACATGGCACAGTGGCTAAGCCAAGAGTCATGGCCAGGGCTGCTTGGCTCAAAATCAGTGGTCTTCAAATATTTTGCTCACAAATTTACTCAAAGAATTGACCTTCTTGCCCATTTTAAAGTTGATATATAAAGATTTTAATCATATATTTAAATAATTTCAAAAGACATCAGAGTATTGTATTTTGAATATGAGCATTACATAACATTTTTGTCAAAATATTGAAACCATAGATTTAGTTTATGAGTTTTATAGAAAATTTCTGCTTTACTTCAAGTCTGTTCCTTACTATCCTTGGGCAAGTTATTTAACCTCTTATATGTCAATGTTCTCTACAAGTTGGGAATAATACTAATACTTATTTACCAGACCATTAGGAGGATCAGATGAGTTAATTTATGTGACATGCTTAGAATAAGGACTGGTCCACACTGCTATATAAGTGCTTGCTGTTATTATATAATCTAATTGCACAGTCAGTTCTCATCATCAACATTGGCCAAAGCAGACTAACTTTTGGTAGGAAAAGCATGTTTTCATTTTTTTTTTATTCAAATAAAAATATTACTACCTGCTCTCCTGACAACTATCTGTCTTAAAAATTCGAATTCAAGACGAGATAGCTAAGTCTTTGTGTTTTGCCAGAGATTTTTTGCTTGGATGAGACCAAGCATAACACCTTTACTACTTCTTGCTTTGATCTTAGGCTTCTGCATTTTCTAACTGCTTTTTGTTAGGAATCTTGACTCAATGCCCTAGGGTGAACCAGGTGAGAGGGACCTCTTGCCTCTATAAACAAGGGAGGTTGGGAAAGGGAAAGTAGGAAGGAGGAATTCACAAGAGGGGAGGAGCACGCTCAGGCTGATCTGTTCTAGGAGAGGGCACACATGGAAACTGAGGAGCTGGAGGATGATTCTGGTAAAGGTTATGCCCACCACCTGAGAGGTCTTCCTGTAGTTCCAGGGATATGTGTGCTCCAGTTTAAAGTCCCCTTTTGTCCTTGAAGGGCAGCAACCACCAATGAATGGCAGCTCTCTTTTAGCAGGGGCCCAGCACTCCAGAATATAGCAGATGAAAAGAAGTCGAAGATTTTCACAATTTCTCCTCTCCAGAGAAGTGAAAACACAGACAGGTGCTGTGCTGATGGGGCATGGCCAAGTCCTGTAGAATCTCACTACTCAGACAGTGGTCTATGAACTGGCATCAAGGACATTGCCACAGGTTTTCTAGGACAGGCCTCATCCTACTGAATCAGAATCTTCTATAGCCAATGGTTCTCAACTTTAGCTCCATCTTAGAATCACTAATCATTGGGAACTTTTAAAAAATCCTGATGCCCAGGACCAAACCCCATACCACATAAACCAGAATCTCTGGTCATATAATTGATCACTAGATGCCATCTCTGGTCAGGCATCACTAGTTTTTAAGCTCTCCAGGTGATGCCAATGTGCAGCCCAACTGAGGACCATGGACATCTGCAGTAGCCCTCTGGTGCATTCCCGCACTCCCACACTCTCCCATGCTCTCTTCCATGCTCACCTTCTCCCACTCGGGCTATCATAGCAGCCTCCAGTCCTTCCCACCCAAAGCAAGACATTTTACCACATGACTCTGACTACCCTTCTCAACTTTCCTCTTAACACTCACCTACTTTCCAACCCAACTGGATGACTCACTCTTCCCCAAACACGCCTCAAAGTTTCCCACATTCCTACCCTTGATCTGCTGACTTCTGCTTTGTTTCTTGCCCCAGTTCTCATCTTTTAAGGCTCCTCTTAAGATACTTCATCCACCTGATCCCCTCTGCCTGGTTGTTATCTCCCCATAGTGTTTCTTCTGAATTTTCCTAAGGACCATCATACATTCTACTTTGGATTCACATTGTCTGGCTCCTTTCCCTAGTCCACCCCTTCCCATTAGCCTGGAGGCTGTGAGGGCAGAATGGGGTCCCACTTATCTTCATTTATCCTTAAGAACCCAGGGCTTGTCTGGCCACACAGAAGCTGCACCCCTTTCCTGTTCTCTCCCCAGGCAGAGGGAGGCTCAGGGAGCATGTAAGAGGCAGGCAAGGTCTGACAGCCCTCGCAAACCACTGCAACCACCACTGGGGACTATTTGGCATGCTAATTTGTTTCATTAAATTAAAGTTCTTGAATAATGACTACTCTAAGGGGAACAGGGGAAACCCACATTAGGCTTTCATCCCTGCAACATAAAAATTGCCTAGAAATAAAAAGGTTTTCTATCACTTGTAGCAGTGTTAATATAGAACTTCAAATGTGGGCTCCCTTTCTTCTAAATAATAGCCTTAGTCTTCCCTGGGAGAAGATGGGCTCCTTACCACAGCCAGCAGAAACTAACCACCAAACTTCAAAGGAAATATTCTCCAATCGCTCCTTCCAGCTCTCTTTGGCAGCCTGAGTCTGGCGGCAGCTCAAGTCCATGATAAATGTTCTTTTAATGCAGAGACTTGCATTTGGGCTTGAGTCTTCCTCTGTTTTCCCTTCATGCTATGGAAATCATTTAGTAATTTGCTCTTATAAAATTCAGGCAGTGAACCAGATATTTAATATCTGGAGACAGCACACAAGGAGACTTCATTCACCATCAATGCCATCCATGTGCCTTTCAGCAGGACTGACAGTGTGCCTTCCTCTCCAGGGTTCTGGGATTCAGGCTACTGCTCCTTCTAGTTGCTGTGACCTTCACTTTCACCTCCTGCTCTCGCCAGGCACCCATTCCTAATATAGCTCTGCCAGCCCATTTTGTAGATAAGATTCTGATAAGTTTCAGTGTGGTTCACATTCAAGGCTCATTTCTGATAGCAGAATTTGTACTGGTGGGGCTGCAGGTGTATGGTAGGATTTTAAAGGGTCAGATCATTTTTTCCCCATTATTATCTTCTTAGCCCCCACCCCCCCAACCATAGGTCTCAAGAGACATTTTAGAAATGTTGCTTCTCTAGGACACATAACCTAAGAGAACAGATATTTAACAGAGGCAGAAGCGAGTCAGTCTCTCTCTGTGTTTCACCTAGGCGTGTAGTGTTAAGGCCAGCAACCCAAAGTGCCCCAGGTTAGAGCTGGGAACATTTATACTATATGTCTAAAAAGTCCTTTTGAGTATTGGGCTTGGAATGGGCTGCAAACACTGCTGGGAATTATCCTAAGGAGATTTCCAAGAACATACAACCATCTATTACACTTGGCTGAGGAAAAGCCCTACGGAGAAAGGCGGGATGGGGGCAAAGACTTTTTTTTGTTTGGTTTATTTTGTTTTTTATATTTTATTTTAAAGATGTGGGGTACAATTCAGGGTTAGGTATACATGTGGACATCATACAGGTAAACTCTGGGCCCCACTTTACTTGGTTTGAGGGGAAAAGACTTTTGAAGACTGCTGCTACCCTGGGTTTTTTTGGTCATTTTAATTTTATTTTTATTCATTATTATGGGTGCATAAAATTTGCATATATTTATGGAATACATGAGATGTTTTGATATAGGTATACACAGTGTAATTATCAAACCAGGGCAATTGGAATATCCATTACGTCAATCATTGATCATTTTTTGTGTTAAGAAGATTATAATTATTCTCATTTAGTTATTTTAAATTATACAATAAATTATTGTTAACTATAGTCGCTCTATCATGCTACTAAATACTGGATCTTATTCATTCTAATTGTATTTTTCTACCCATTGACCATTCCTGCTTTATTATCCTCTCCTTGCTATTCTTCCCAGTCTCTGGCAACCATCATTCTACTCTCTATTGCCATGAATTCAATTTTTTTTAAATGCTAGCACTCATATGAGTTAGGACATATGAAGTTTGTTCTTCTATGCCTAGCTTGTTCCACTTAACATAATTAAGCAAGACCTCATCTCAAGACTTAAACCTAAAGGTACAAAATTACAAAAAGAAAACACTGGAGAAACTCTTCAGGACATTGGACTGTGCAAAGATTTCTTGAGTGAGACCTCAAAAACTTAGGCAACCAAAACAAACAATCTAAAAAACTTCTGCACAGCAAATGAAACAATCAACAAAGTGAAATGACAACCCACAGAATGAAAGAAAATATTTGCAAACTACCCATCTGACAAGAGATTAATAACCGTAACATATAAGGAGCTCAAACAACTCAATAGGAAAAAAATCAAATAATCCAATTAAAAATGAGCAAAAGATCTGAATAGACATTTCTCAAAAGAAAACATACAAATGGTCAACAGGTTTATGACAAAAATACTCAACATCACAAATCATTAGAGAAATGCAAATCAAAACTACAATGAGAAATTATCTCACCCCAGTAAAAATGGCTTTTATTCAAAAGACAGGCAATAATGAATACTGGTAAGGATGTAGAGAAATGTAGAGAAAGGGGAACACTTGTATACTGTTGGTGGGAATGCAAACTAGTGCAGCCATGATGGAGAATAATATGGGGTTGCTCAAAAAACTAAAAATAGATCTACTATATGATCCAGCAATCTCACTGCTGGCTATAATGAATTTTAAAAAAAGGAAATCAAGCCGGGCTCGGTGGCTCAGCCTGTAATCCCGCGCCTTTGGGAGGCTGAGGTGAGTGGATTGCCTGAGCCCGCGGGTTCGAGACCCACCTGGGCAGCGAGACATCATCTCTACATAAATCAAAAAATCAGCC
>NW_007247157.1:8755-47389 GCF_000164805.1 Carlito syrichta | reverse complement strand
AGCGGCCACTGCACTCCAGTCTGGGTGACAGAGTGAGACTCCAACTCAAAAAAAAAAAAAAGGAAATCAGTAAATCAAAGAGCTATCTCTATGCACCCCCATGTTCATAGCATCACAATAGTCAAGATATGGAATCAACCTAAGTGTCCATCAATAAATAATCTAATAAAGAAAATGTGGTATATACACATAATGGAATTATTCAGCAGTAAAAGGAATAAAATCTTGTGATTTGCAACAACATGGTTAGAACTGGAGGACACAAAACATGGGACTTTTGTGACATGTGAAGCCAGTTTTAGGAAAGGCTGCGGTCTTTCTCTAACTTTCGCTGAAGTGCCTATATCTCAACAGATGTTACCAACATGCTGTACAACTTCCACTCTACTGTGAGGTATTATGCTCCCAAAAGAACTTGAGGAGAAAAAGATAGAACTTTCTGGGCCAAACACCCAGAAACTTGTTTGCACATGCCTATACATGCATTTCTTCACAGATAAAACAGTTGTGTAATATCTAAATTCTGAACTGCTCTTGTTTAAAAAAAATTTTAATGACACCTCAAACTTAACTAAGAAATCAGAGATGTGTATTTTGAGTACAAAATTTCTGATGAGAGCTGCAGTTTTGCCATTTATCAAGAAAAGCATGAATTAGACACTTACAGTAAGAAGAGGAAATCGCTTACCAAATATCAGCATTAATTCTTGAGACTCCGTTTAATTACACAATACTCTACTTCCTCTTCCTCAAGTAACATGAACAAGCAATTGTCTGAAATATTAAATATATAAAACTACAGTAAAGAATAACTAATAAATTCTAAAATTGTATATGTGTGCTCTTTATATGCAAAAAAACCCATACAATATTATATGAAGAAACGATCATATAAGACAGTCTTCCCCTTCCCCAATTTTTTTAGAGATTCTAGGAAACCATTTTTTGAAGTTTGTTTCTGATTTTCAAAACCACGGGCTGATAACAAAAAGTAGTTTACTTTTAAATCTTTGACTACACCCACTGAGAGTAAATTGTTCCCTTATTAATCTAGGGGGAATAATTACCAAGCAAAAGATCCTCTTTTGTTCATTAGCTGTGATTTGTCTCAAATGCATGCTTTAGTTCACATTCAATTTTTCACATATGTGAACACTTAGACATTGGAATAAGTTTCCTGTTAGCTGTCAATGTGCATTGCTTTTCAATCCAAAAAAAGACTTAAAAGATTATCAGATAAAAAATATTTTAAAGCTTAGAACAAATCCTCTTATTGTATTCCCAACTACCTTACCTCTCTTATCGCAAGGTTATATTAAGTGCTCTTGGCTGTTTTCCCAAACATCCAGACATATTTTATGTGAAGTGTGAGTCATGGCAGTGTTGCTTTCATGGTTCAGGACAGTTTCCTTGGAGTGAAGAACAAATGGTGGAGTCTTATGTTGTTGGTGATGATGGATTGGGAACTAGACATTTATCCAAGTGTAGAAAATGAAATAGGAAAATGTTGCTTGCCAGTTCCAAATAAAAGGAGCTAATTTTCGTATATGAGTTGTGTCAACTAAGAAGTATGGGATTGTGGCAGAGCCTGGAAAGAATAGAAGTTAGAGAGAAGCTTCCTTACGAACAAAATGATTTAAACTTTAGAGTAAAAGGTGGACTTGTAAGAGTTTCAGAGGGGAAAAATTCTACTATTTTTCCTCATTTTTCTGTTTTCTGTGTGGTAAATATTTATGATGCAATTTCAATAGACAGTGAAGTCAGTTATTTCCTAAAATGTCTATTTGAATCCAAGTGCAATTTAACATCTGTGTGATGAGACAAAAATGATTAATGCATTTGTGTCTAGACCCTTTGCCCTTTGACATCTCATCTGAGAAGAGTTTTATTTCTGCCAGACCACGAATTGAGCTTTTCTGTTTTTAAATCAGGGTATCATGGCAAAGAAGAAAGAACCACAGAGGGTGGAGGAAAAGGAGAAAACTCCTATGCAGTCTTCATTGATCTGACCCAATACTATCTAATAGAAACAATGTCAGCTAACATATGTAATTTAAAATTTTCTAGTAGCCATATTGCAAAAGTAAAAAGAAACAGTTAAAATTAATCTTAAATATATTTTACTGAAACCAATATATTTAAAACATTATCATCTCAATATGTAATCAATATAAAAAATATTAGTCAGATATTTCACATTTTTCAAGTTAATTACCAAGTCTTCAAAATTCAGTGTGTATTTATACTTATAGCACATCTTAATTCAGACTAGCCACATTTCAAGTGCTTAATAGCCACCCATGGCTAGTGGCTATCATATTGAACAGCATAAATCTAGATAGTAGGATTACTGCGAGGGAGGAGGAGAACTGAAGGAAAGCTGTATGGACTGTGGGTTTAAGAAGAGTTTTGGTAAGGGTAAGAACTTTGAAGAGAGTCATGCTGGAGCAGCTGTGGACAGTCAAGCAAATGTATAGAATTGTTGTGGAGCATGTACTTAGACCACTTTCATAATGTTCAAGGAGTAAAAATAAAATATTTGAGTGATTTTGAAATTAACTTGGGTGAATGGACTGTGTTTCTTTGCATTGCACTTTCTTGAAATTGGACCACTTGGTCTGGTTGTATATGGGCTATATATCCAATCATGGATGGAGGAAAAGTAATACAAAGGTAGGTGAAAAGCTGCTGATAATTGTGTGTTATTGCCCATGTGAGGGAGATGGGCAGAGGTAGGAGCTCTATTATTATCTAGATCTGCACAAGAAATCTCTGTCCCTCATCTGGCATGAAGGACAACCAACCCAAGAGGGCAGGGTGCTGGCACATCAATCATATGCAAGAGAGGACATCAGTTTGAAGGGCCCATTGGTGTTATGTAACAATGATCTGGAAACCCTTGGAAGAGACAGGCACAGCCCATAACACAGATCCTGACCTGTGATGCAGTGTGAATGGCTACTTGGGTGTAGCAGCAGGAAGCACTACTTCCACCATCCTCAGGTGCACCATGGTCAGAACATGGACAGGAGAGACTGACACTTGAGCCTTCACATGCTGCTAGAGCCCAAGCCAAGGGTCAGTGTAGCCCAGAACTCCCTATACTGGATGGGAGTAATAGCATCCTGGATCAGCATGTCAGCACCATTCTGGTGGCTCAGTCTCATGAAAGAAATATCACACTATCCTGTGAGAGTGACCTGTTCACCAGATTATCTTTCTGGACCTGGGGCCTGGCTTCAGGATACCAGGGATAATCCCATGGATGTAAGTCTTGAAGTTCCTAAGAACATCTGGTTGACCCTATGTTGGTGAAAGGGAGGTCAAGAGATGTCCCAAATGGGATAAATGAGGACCAGGACCTATGGGAGTTCTGGTCTGGGCTTGGAGCACCCTGACTGGCTGGCACTGGTGTCTCCAGCTGGTTCCAGGCATCTGATGGGCTTCGAAAATCTCAAGGAAGTTGGTCCAAAGCCTGGAGCCAAGGACAGCTGGATTGCTTACTTTCTGGGCCTAAGGACATTTGGGAGGACATTCTCTTGCAGTAAGAAATAATAACATCAATGCAAGAGAGGCAGTGTGAGAGAGACCAAGTGACAGAGACAGTCCTCCTGACACTGAGCCCTTGAGGCCAGTTCTACTCTTGGGATTATTGGTTTGGGCAGCCAACACATTCTCTTTCTGACTTTAGCTAGTTTGTATTGTGTCTCTGTCACTGGCAACTAAAAGAGCCCTGACCAATGCAGAATTTGCAGTGCTTTTAAGACCACATTTGTGTCTTCTATCCTCATGGGAAGCGTTCTGTTCCTCCCAGCCCCACGGCCAAGGACATTCCTCTCCCCTACAGGTCGAAACAAGTGTCAGAGGGCGAGGCAAGCAAGCGCCACAAAAGCAAGTGCAGCAAACATTTTCTTCTTCTCTAGAAGATGGCATGAGAGTGGATGTGGAAGGTCATCCCCATATACAAAGGACAGGACCCTGGTTTTACCAAAAGGTCTTCTCCAGGCACTTCGTGGCTTCTCTGTGCAGTCAGTTATCTGTGTGGTACAGCCTGGCCTGCTCTTCAGTCTCAGGGCATTCACTCCCCACTCCCTCTCTGTGCTCTTCAGTCACCCTAGACTTCTGGTTTCTTTAACATGCCAAGTTTAGTTCTTTCAGGGTCTTTGCACTAGCTGGCCATCTGAAACACTCTTTCTTCTGTTGACTTCCTTTCATCATTCGGCTCTCCCTTTATAAAGGAGACAGAAAAGCCTTCCTTGACCTCACTCTCTAATATCTTAATTTTCTTACCAACAACTGCTATAATTATTTGTTTTGTTGATTGCTTACCCACTATATTTAAACTCTTTGTCCTGTTCACTGCTATATCCCCAGTATAAGAATGCTTGACACACACTAGATGTTCAATGCATATTTATCAATTACATAAATGAATGCACACAGGCTGACTCTTGCTGATAGATGTGGCTTGTCATCTCAGAAATGCCATCCTCTCAGGTCTTTAGAAAAGTCTAGAACTGACATTTATTTTGTTTATCAAGTCACCATTGAGCATCTACTCTGCATAGGTTCTGTCCGCGATGAAAATCAGACCTCGTTCTTAACCTCTAGGAGTTCAGACTGAGGGAAGGACAGACACAGAGGCAAATACAAGACAATGTGGAAAATGCTATGATCATGCTGTGCACTCATGCTGGCACTGGGGGAACAAGAGGAGAGTGTGATCTTTTCGTTGGGCACAAGAGGTTCAGGCAGTGGAGTTCAGAGAGACCACAGAGAAAGACTTTTGGGATTTGTACATTTTTCCCTCTTGTAACATCTCACAGGTGAGAATTAGAAAAGTGGTTCTCCCCACTCCTCTCTCTCCTTATAGTATGGGGATATGTGAGCAGGACACAGATAAGCAATGTGTCCTGGAAGGCGGGGGAGCTGAAACAAGCAGTTGAGAGAGCTTATGATCATTCCGTTGCGTGCCAACAGCCAATTAAATTACTTACGCCTCTCAAGTGGATTTTGCATCAACCCAATATCTGGTTTTGGTGATTTTATAATCTGCTAAGTTAGTTAACTATCCCTTCTACCCTGGGTTGGGGCATGGAGATGTTGGGAGCAGAGAGGAGGGTCGCAGGGTCTCCTGCCTATGGAGTGGTTGGGAGGACAACCAACTGTCTGTGCCCCCCATGGGGAGGACAGAGCCCAGAAGTTCCTGAAGTCTCAGGTCTTCATCCTAGTGCCTCAGGGGTGTTCACATCTAAGGCCAGCCTCGTCCAACAGCAGGGTGCCACCCAAATCTTTACCATGGGCGCTGACTCGCCTCTGTGTGTCAGACAGCAGAACATGTAGAATTCTGAATAGAAGGAAAAAAATCCACAAGGAGAGCACAGGAGGCTCCAGGCCAGATCCTGAGGTCTTTGGAGCCAGAGGAGTTTCTGTACACCCTGATGCATCAGGAGTTACTCACTTGGGCCTTAGCTCCCCTGTTAAACTTGGACTAACCAAATTATCATGGCTCGTCACCAGAATGAAGCAACGTCCAACTCTTTACGGCTAAATTATGATTCAGTCATAAAAGGGGAATGGGCTTCTTTTCAAAGGAAGGCTGAACTCCATTTTCTGCTGCATTTAAATGCACACACACACAGGCAGAATGACTTGAATAGGTGAGATGTTTGTGAGGTGGGAAGTTGTATAGCATATAGGTCATCCTGCCTAAAGAACTCTCACAGAGATGAGCTGGGGACGTTGAAACTGGGCACAAGAGACAGCAACTCTCTGGTGAGGCACTCCAGACACTGAGGTTGGACACTGAGAGGTATCTGTTGTTTCTGTTCTTTTGGCCCTTAGAGTTGATCAGTCAGCCTGAGATCAGCTGATCTGATCCCTCCTTTCTGTAGTATTCCCACTGAATCACAACTGTCACAAAAGATGAGGAATGTTGGAGCTGGAGGCATATTAGAATAAAGTACTATAAGCAACCAAGGGAGATTCGAGTCTCACTAGGGAGCTTAGACAGACACACATGGAAAATAACTAACAATATCAGACAGTGTATCACCATGGTGCACTGGGAGTATGGTGGGCCAGGAATCAGAAACTGACTCCAGCATGGACTTGCTCTGTGACTTTGGACAAGGCAGCGCTCCCTCCTGGAAATCTCTTGCCTTGTTTACAAATGAGGGGATTGATCTAGAGAGTTTCTAATACACCTCCAGCTCCAACATTCCTTTTGGTACGTGCTGGGTAGAGTGTCTTCATGATCAAATCCCTTTGAAAAAAAGTCCTGAGTCCTGAGTCCCTGATGAGCTTCCCTGGGTAGATCCATCACGTATGTGCTGTTTGCTTTTCCTCACTGGGAACAGCAGGCTTTGTGGGACCCCCAGTGGGAGGAAGGAAGCATAAGTCGCACATGAATTCTTCTAGACTCTGCCTGTTGAACAGGTTATATATCCTTACTACATTGCTGCAATAAATCTTGGCCATGAGGACACTGTATGCTGAGTTTTAGAAGTCATTTCAGTGAATTTCCAAACATAGCGATGGACCTATGGTCTAAGAGACCCCAGACACTGTGTCACAGGGGCTAAAACACATTCTAGCAAAATACTTGAATTATAAGAATAATTTACTTTTATATCACAAGGATTAAGGAAGAAAAAACAACTTCTTACAAAGAAGACAAAATTGTTTGGCTTTAGATTTTTCCTTTACCACCCTACATGGAGCGGCCTTTAGAAAGTTTTGAAGAGAGGAAGTTGGGATCCAATAATTTTGTAGCCTTTATAGCGAAGCCAATAAACAGACATTCTTAGCCATGCAGGTACTCAAAATAGACTTACACTAATGACTGAGACAGTGAGCATTAGGAATTTGAGAATGGAGAATTCTGGATATGCAGTTCTTCTTTTATAGAATATAGATCCCAAATTCAGAAGTCCAGTTGGATTGTTTTAGTGGGAAATTCTGAGACTTTATGCCTAGCCGTTTGCATTTCCCTCCGCTGCCTTTTGCTTCTGAAATTTAATTGAGACCAAGAAAGTAATTTCTGGTGCCATATCTTTTGCTCCACAATGAGGGAGGAATCCTCTGCCATGATGCATGCCCACTTAAACAACTATGCAGTGTAGGTCTGTTCCTGACTGCTAAACATAAAGGATGTGCCATAGAGGTCTCAATGTGTAAGCATTATCGTACCGAGGATTATAGTATTGAGGATTATACTATTGAACAGGACTAATCTACCTATTCCAGAGCTTGTGAATGATAGGATAATATTTATGCTGAGTACTAATGTTTATGTAATATTGTTGGGGAGACAAGAAAACTTTAAAAAATAAAAGTGAAGGACAAAAAAGATTGACAGATTAGCTGCATAACCTTTTTAAACTTCTATTTCACAAAAATACAGAAACAACATTAGCAAGATAAAAAGGCAAATGACAAACTGAGAGACATAATGGCAACATGGTGACAAAGGATCAGCATACTTAATATGACCATCATTTGCAAATCAATTTGAAAATGAATTACGTAATAGTCAACTGAGTAAAGAGCACGAACAGTGAGTGAGTTACAGAAGAAAAAGTTAAAATTGACAATGAATGAATGAAAAAGTTCACTATTTTGATCACTAAAAAAATGAGTTAAAGTTAAGTGAGTCATACAGTTGAAAAAATCCTTGCCAATTTGATAGATAAAGGATTATAATACCCAGTGCTGCAATGAGTACAACTTTTTAAAAAGGCAATTGCCTCATCTCACAGAACTCTTTAAAGTATGCATGCCTATTAGCTCAGAAATTCCACTACTGGCAAATCATCGGATGTGAGTTTGATATGTGTATTGAATGATCATCTCAGGATTATAGTGGCAACATTTGGAACAGTCCAAAATCAGGGATTGACTAAGTAGGCTCAGCTAAATCTGTGCAAAGAGATAGATGAAGCTGTTAAGCTCATGTATGCAAGACTATTGATTGAATGGGAAAATAGTTCCCGTTTGTTGCTTAGTGAAAAATAAGACACAAACTAGCATGCATTTCATTTGTAGTGTGTATGATGGAGCAGTTATGAGCTGCGGAATCTGGAGGTGCCCAGTCTGCAACTGGATCCTGGCTTTTCTGTACTTTCCTGGGGAATCTTGGGCACATCTCCTGTCCCTTTTAACTGCAGTGTCTTCGTTTGTAAAAATGCTATTAATAAAAGTATTTTCCTCATAGGGTTGTATTAAATACTATATGCAGCCTGAGATCATCTGCAGCAAAGTACTTGGTATACTGACTAACTCAGAAGTGCACATCAAGTCCTGAGATTTTTTTTTAAATGATACTAAAAATATTCAGGAAAAATAGACTAGCAGAATTCATGCTAAAACTCTTGGTAGTGGGGTTATTACTCGTCTTTGCTTCTTTTTTTACTCTTCTAGGGTTTCTGCATTAAGTGGAGATTACATTTACAGGGTACACACACACACACACACACACACACACACACACACACACACACACAGAAAATATCAACTTTTCAAGAAGGTTACCAGGAGTCTTGGGAAAACAGCTGAAACCCATCTTTCTAGAAAGAAAAGGAAGAAGAAATGGCCAAATTGGGGGGAGCCACCCCCACACTCTAGGAAATACAAGCTCCCTAGCCTCTGGGGCTGCTGGGTGGAGGAGCGCCACTCCCCAGCCTGCCAGCCTGCAGGCCAAGGGGTCACCATACAGGGACGCGCCTGCGCGGGTTGCACACTGCCCCATTGTCTGAGCACAGCCCCACCGGAGTCAACAAGAAACAGATGGCGAGGAGGCTTCTGCTCTTCCACACCTCTGCTTCCAGCAGTCCGCACCAGCGAGGCAATCTGCTTTTCATTTATGGGCAGAGAAAAAGAAAAGCCACAGAGGATGGAGTGAGGAAGGCTGTAGTTCCCAGGGTGTCAGAGGAGTTGATGTAATAATAATTCAATTCCCCCTACTCTGAAAGGCAAGGCAGTTCAACCTGGCCAGATGCCTGTGGCTAGGGCTGTAAACTCCAGCTCACCTCAGGCCACCTCCAGCTGAGCAAGCCGAAACCGGAACCTGTGTGCCTGCACCCAAGGCTCTTAGGACCAGCAGGGGAAGAGTTCAAATGGGGGCTTTTTCAGTTTGCATAGTGTGGCAGAACCTAGAAGCTAGTCACAGCAGGAAGGGAGTCCCAACCAGGTGGAGTGGGAAGGGTCTGGGTTGGGGGCCTCCTCACAAGGGAGTCATTATAGATACTGGCAACCAGAGGGCAGCCCCCGGTCAGTGCTTCTCCTTCCTCCCCTTGCCTTGGGGCAGGATCATTTTGAGGGGGAGTGGAAGCATGGACTTTGAAACTGGTTGCCTGGGATCCTATCCTAGCTCTCTGCTTGCTTGCTGTGTTACCTTAGGCCAACTACTTTAACTTTCTGAAGCCTGCTTTCTCATCAGACTTGTGGGCATGAAAATAATGTTACTTAGTAGGAAATATGAAGGATGCATATTCTATAATAATCTTGGTGGTTCAGTCTGTAATCCCGCACCTTTGGGAGGCTGAGGTGAGTGGATTGCCTAAGCCCACGGGTTCGAGACCTGCCTGGGCAACTTGACGAGACCTCATCTCTACAATAAATCAAAAATCAGCCGGGCGTGGTAGCACACGTCTGTAGTTCCAGCTACTTGGAAGGCTGAGGTGGAAAGATTGCCGGAGCCCAGCAGGTCGAGACTGCGGTAGCGGGTGCGGCCACTGCACTCCAGTCTGGGTGACAGAGTGAGACTCCAACTCAAAAAAAAAAAAAAAAAAAAAAAAATATATATATATATATATATATATATAATATATAAATTATAAATATATATATATAATATATATAATAATCTATAGATATAGATAGGAATAATCTGTAGATAATCTATAGGCAATGTCTACACAGTGCTTAGGACATAGTAAGTGCTCAATAACTGCTGGTTACTATTATTATTAGAAAGATCAGATTCTCTCTGTGTCTTATTTCACTTCTCCTTACACTGTGGCATAATTTACACCCTGGCATTCTCTTTGCATAATTTTTTCTCATAGCTCCAACTGGTTACAGTCTCTACTTGAGGGTAGTCTTCTGCCTGCATACCCCCCATGAGTCCCCTCTATAGTCACTGTCTCTCTGCACAGTGATTTCTGCTGCCTTTGGAACAAGTCTGGATCATTGTGTATGGTCGCCGTGTGGCAGCCAGCCCAGCCCGGCATCCTCCCCCATCAGGAAGCTGTGTAGCAGAGGCAGTGGTCTCCTGAACTGAGGAGCAGCTTGCAAATGGCCCCAGGGAGAGGTGCCATCCAAATCCCTAGGAAAAGGGGCAGAAGGAGAAGCAAACCCAGAGCAGAGGGTTGCAAAGGCATAGCTACGAAGAAGGTAGAGAATGATCTTCAAGGAGCATCTGAGCACCCATGAAGGTGGCTGGCTGCAATTTGAGAAGCCATCAAAGAGGGGACAGAGTTTCAAATGTTCAGGAAAGAGCAAAGTTCAGAAGCCTTTTGGATGTGGTGGCAGAAAAGACTCCAGGAGAAGGACATCATTAACATCAAAGTCTGGAAAAACAGGGATCATAAAATGCCTACATGAATGGCAAACAAATTATAGGTGTAGGAAAAGAAAAGTGTAGGAAGTTGGCAGGTTGCACAGTAATTGAGATTTTCAGAATGAGATGACAGGTAAACTGCGTCACAGCATACCCAGGTCAGGTTTGACTGGCAGCTTTCTCTGAATGTGCTAATTACACTTATTTGTTCTCAAACAAAAATAGCTTGTTTATCACGAGGGCTGAGTCCCCAGGGTGTGAAGGAGCCATGACAGAAAATACATGACTCTACAGAAACAAAATCACTTCTCATGAATTTGGGGTCTTGCAGCTATATCTTACACAACCAACTGGATCAGAGGCCTAGCTAAGATGACAGTTCCCAAAGAAAAAGAGAAGGCAGCAGCAAGATGAACCATAGTATTGTCTTCTTTTGTATCACTCAGGATAACGTAGGTGACACTGCAACAACAAACAACCCTAAATCTCAGGAGCTTTAAACAACAAAGATTTATTTCTCAGTGAGGCCACATGTCCATGTGGGTTGGCTGGAGTTTTGCTCTGCATCAGCCTCACTCAGGGACCCAGGGTGACAGAGCAGCCACTAGCTCAAACCTTTCTAATCACTATGGCAGAGGACAAGGACCCCACCCCACACTGGCTCTTAAAACTTCTGCTCAGAATGATACACATCATACCTGCTCACAGGACACCAGCCACAGTTGGGCACATGCCTATGCCCAATTGCAAAGGGGATAGGGAAGAACAATCCCACCATGTGCTGCTCAAAAGGAGAAGAAACAGAATATATGAACAGCCCTAATGACACTGCCACCATCCATTCCACAAACAGGCCTGCCTGTCACTTGGCTGCCCCTTCCCTCGGCCTGCACCTCCTCAATGGCCCCCAGCCCTCTCTGCCTGTACCCCTTCCTTAGCCCATTCCCCGCAATCTTCAAGGCACATTTTGGTTGAGATGATTGGTCACAGTGCTTCCAATTTGACTCCATAATCACAAAACGAAGGAGAACACAGACTCAGTAGTAGTGCTGAGCAGAATCTCAGAAAGGACCTAGGCCAGAGCCCCTCTCTTTATGGTTGGAGAAACAGGAAGTAAAAGGAAAAACCATGTGCTACGGGCAGAACTAAGATCCCACTCCCTAGTGGTGTATACAGCCTTCATCATCTCCTCCCCTTGAGCATAAGTGGGACTTGTAAATATGACAGAATATCACTCCCATGAGATGCTATCTTGTGTGGCAAAACAGCCTTTATAGATGCAATGGATGCAGCTGCAGATACTCTCCGGCTGGCCTAGAGTAATGTAAACAGCTATATTGAGAACTTCCTTAGCCAAATGGATGAGACCTGAGAGCAGCCCTTAAGTCAGTGAGAAAATAGGGACCTCAGTCCTACAATCACAGAAACTGAATTCTGACAACAGAGGACCCAAGGCTCCAAATGATAACACAGCTCTGGCCAACACCTTGATTTCGGCCTGGTGAGACTCTGAGCTGAAAATGTAGCTCTTTTATACCCTGGCTTCTGACCCATGGCAACTGTGAGATTAAAACAAAGCAAAACAAAACTGTATTGTTTTAAGACACTAAGCTTGAGGCAATTTGTTGTCCAGTAATAAAAACTAAAACATCATGGCAGTGGTAGGTTTTGCAACTTGAACAGTGTTCAAGGCCTTCCAGCCATTTCTGTCTGTCTTGCTGAACAGACTCTTTGATTCAGGTGTGATGGCATCTTTGTAGCTTCTTGCTCCTGCCAGGATTGCACCCTTTCTGTGGCTTTCTCCAGACTGCTTTCTGGGGCACTGAATCCTGGTCATTTGACTGGGCTTTAACATGCCATCCTTCGATAAAATAAAATGCCTTGAAGTGACTTCGGCTTACTGAACTTTTTTACTCCCTGACTCTCACAGCATCTAGCACAACTACTAATCAATCCTGTAGTTGATTATGTCCTAATCATATCCAATGATAAAATTCCATGAGGATCAAATCATTTACATTTTCTCTTCCTGCCACAATTTCAGGCTTTCTGAGGGCAACAGCCATGGTTTCTCTGGGTGCTAACTCAGGAATCAGAAAAGGCATTTGTAGTCCTAATGCCTCCAACCCAGAAAGAAGTCAAATGTGTAACACTGGGTGAATAAAGAAAAACATTGTGTTATTTCCAGACAATGAGATATTGCTCAGCTACAAAAAGAATAAATTGGCTCTGTCACCTAAGTTGGAGTACAGTGACACAATTATAGGTCACCACAGCTTGAACTCCCACCTCAGCCTCTTGTGTATCTGGAACTCCAGGTATGCACCACCATGCCCAGCTAATTAAAAACAAATTTTTTTTGGTAGAGACGAGGCCTTAGCTATGTTGCCCAGACCAGTCTTGAACTCCTGGCCTCAAGCAGTCTTCTTTCTCAGCCTCCTAAAATGCTGAGTTACAGATGTGAGCCACCACCCCTGGCCAAGAATAGATTATTGATATATAACATGCTGAGTGTAAGACACAAAAGCATACCTATCATGATTAATTTATATAAATATCTAGATAAAGCAAACTCATCCTTGAAGACAGAAAACAGGTAAGCCTGGGCTGGAACTGCAAAGATGCAAAGGGCACAACGGAACACTTTGGGGCTAATGGTGACATTCTGTATCTTGATTGTGGTGGTGACTATAGTGGATGCATGTATTTGTCTCAGCTCTTCTAACTATATACTTACAATGGGTGTATTGTAGCCGGGCTCGGTGGCTCAGCCTGTAATCCTGCTCCTTTGGGAGGCTGAGGTGAGTGGATTGCCTGAGCCCGCGGGTTCGAGACCCGCCTGGGCAGCGAGACCTCTTCTCTACAATAACTCAAAAAAAAATCAGCCGGGCGTGGTAGAGTATGCCTGTAATTCCGGCTACTTAGAAGGCTGAGGCGGAAGGATCGCCAGAGCCCAGCAGGTCGAGGCTGCGGTGGCCGGGAACGGCCACTGCACTCCAGTCTGGGCGGCAGAGTGAGACTCCAACTCAAAAAACAAAACAAAAACAATGGGTGTATTGTATTATATGTAAATTATGCCTCAATAAAGTTGAAGAAAAAATCTTTTTATTTTCTGAGTCAACACAAGCATTGTTGGATGCGCCTAGGATGTGCCTTTCTGAAAAGGAGATCTGCAGATTTGAGAAGGGTGAGCCGGTGGAAACATTTATAGACTTATGTTCAGGTAGAACCATCTTTCAGAGACAGATGAGCCTCCAGGCTGAGAGCAAAGATGTTGAGTTAACCAACTTAAAGGGATTGTTCAGCAACACAAGCCCAGGGAAAGGAAAGAGAGGAGGTCAAAAATGGGCCACATGTTCAGGGAAAAAGGCCTAGATTTAGGGGTTCAGAGAGAGTCTGACTGCCCATGAACTCTCCCCTTGCTATGTGGGTTCTTTCAGAGGCCTTACCAGGGCCTAGAGAAGGAGGTTTCTGGAGCAGCCACACCACCTGGCTCTGAATCCACAGCCACCAGCCACTAGCCATCAGCCAGATTAACTTCTAAGGAAGCCGGGTCCTGGAAAGGAAGCATGGAGTTCCCAACCAATATAAAGGAAACTTCATCTATATTAAGTGCCAGAGAGCCACATCCAGGTAATGCTGCCTAGTGTGACCTCTGGGTGGTCAGGTATGGGTCCTGCTTCTCATTATAACTCAGGACACTGCCTAGAGAGATGGGGGCTTGGCCAGGATGGCCACTGGGACACTGAGCATTTTGTGGATCACCTAAAGCTGTAGAGAAGCCAGCAGGGTTCCAGACTTGGGGAGTTCCATCAAAAGAAAGCATTCCCTTCTCTGTTTCTACCAGAAAGAAATAATACCCGAGAAGCCAGCAACCTTGACTGTGCAGAGGCAAAAACCAAGATCTGAGGAAGGAAAAGAAAGTGTGTGTGTGAGCCCAGAGGATTGGGAGGATCATGAAAAATGAGACAGGAAAGGAAGGAACGGAACAAGGAAACTCAGCTGGACCCTGTGGACTCAGTGGCGAGGCATGAGCTGCAACAGTGACTCAAGTGGGGAAAGAGGGAGCTCACAAGGAAAGGAGAGTAGAGAAGAGCTCTGTGGTCTCATGGGGACATGGGCTGTGGATGCAATGGCTGCTGGCTGGTCCCTCCACTTGAATTCCTGAACACAATTGTCAGTATGACCTCCCATTGGAACCAAACAGCCCAACACTCCATCCACACTGTTCTGATCCACTAACCCCATAACCCAGCTGCCTAGACTTTGCAATATTCTCCTGTAGGTCAGGGATTGCCCACTTTTCTCTGGGCAGATTATTAGAACCTCTGTTAGCCCGTCTGCTTTCCCGCTTGCTAAACCCCATTGACAGGTGCTCAGTCATGGAGAAGGGAACCAACACGTATTAAGCATTTATTATCCTACACATTTTAATTATAATTCTCACAACAACCCGGCCTGAAGAAGGCAGTACTAGCTCCATATTACCAACCAGGTACCTGAGGCTCCGAAAGATTTAGCAAATTTCCCAAATTCAAACAGTTTAGAGGGGCCAGCTAAACCAGAATTCAGACCTTGTTCTGCTACTGCACCAGGTGAATTTTTTTTTTTTTTTTTTTTGAGTTGGAGTCTCACTCTGTCGCCCAGACTGGAGTACAGTGGCTGCCCCAGCCACCGCAGCCCTGACCTGCTGGGCTCCGGCGATCCTTCCACCTCAGCCTTTCGAGTAGCCAGAATTACAGGCATGCGCTACCACTAACCTGGCTGATTTTTTGATTTATTGTAGAGATGAGGTCTCGCCAAGTTGCCCAGGCGGGTCTCGAATCCGCGGGCTCAGGCAATCCACTCACCTCAGCCTCCCACCAGGTGAATTTTAAATACAAATCTTTTCAACTCATTTGCCTGATTAAAATTTTTCAGTAACTTCCTGCTGCTTACAGAAATTTTTTTTCAATATTTTTTTGCCCTTACAAAACTATTTTCTCCAAAATCTTGTCTTGTTTGTTTGTGCTGCTATAGCAAAATACCACAGACTGGGTAATTTATAAAAAGCAGAAATTTATTTCTTATAGTTCTGGAGGCTGGGAAGTACATGATCAAAGCACTGGTAAGTTCAGTGTCTGGCGAGGGTGACTCTGTACTTCCAAGATGGCGCCTTGAAGGTGCATCCTTCAGAGCAGATGAACACTGTGTCCTCACATACCAGAGGACAAAAGGGGACAAAGGGGCAAACTTCCCTCTGTCAAACCCTTTTATAAGGGTACTTGATTTCATTCACAAGGGCAGTGCCCTTACGACTCAATCATATCCCAAAAGCCACACATCCCAATACTGTTTCAGTAGGGATTAAATGTCAACATGTATTTTGGAGGGACACAAACATTCAAGTAACAGCAAATCTTTACATGGAACACTACCCTATCACACAGGAAGCAGCAGAGTAGACTCAGCACAAGTGGAAGTGAGGCCCAGCACCCTGTTAGCCTGCTTTCCTGGTTGACCTCTCCCCTTGAAATCTCAACACCATGTCGTTTGTTTAAGACTCAACCCCTGGCCTCTACCTTAATGAGTAAGTGGAACATCCATTCAGGACTCCAAGAGCCACCCTTCTCACCACCTTCTCCCTCTTCCTCCATAAGTAATACATCAGCAAGTCTGTTTTCTTGGCCGTCTATATCTCTCTTGAAGTAGCCTTTTGCTCTTTATTTGCACTTTCACCATCCAAACACCCAAATCCAAGCTCTTATAAGTCTCTTGCCTGGAATATGGGTACAGCCTCCTCCTCACATCCCCACTCTTGTGCCCTGACAGTCCATTCACACACAGCAGTCAGAGTGAGCTGACACACAATTCCCAGCTGAAGAAGAGGCCATTTTGACATGGACCTCTGTGACATCAAAGCAGCATTATCACATAACCACCTCCCCCATCAAACATGACAAGTATTTCCTTTTCACATTTTATTTTGTTAATTTTTTTGGTAACTTTGAAATGAGACCATCCACCAAAAAGTAAGATGATCCAAAATGATTGGGTACTGGTTGCTTGATTTGCTGTGTGACCACTGAGTTTCCCCAGCTGTAGAGCAGAGTATATAGAATCTGCTTCTTTTCTCTTGCCTACAGTTATATGGAAAAAACTTACATAAAACGTTCAGAATTAATTACAAGGAACATATACATCTAAAGCACTGTTATGTTTCACTGACATGAAATAATAAATTTGGATATATGGACATTTGGTTGACAATGAGATCTAAAACAAATTTGGTGATGTAATTAAATACCTATCTTTCCACTTTTGCTTGTATATAGGACAAGATCCTCTCAGAACCTATTTATATTTATACATGGAGTTGGCCACATGGTCACATAAATCATGGGAAAATTTGGAGCAGATGTTGCCTGGTAGCTGGAATTTTCCCATTAGGACTGCATTTTCATGGAAAACTGACACAGAACAGACTTCCTACATGCTTCACAGATAGAGTAATAGAGCTACTTGAAAGGAATATTTATATTTTAGATAGGCTGATTTTTAATCAACAAGTGTGATTGCTTTATTATTGTCTGGTCTCAGATGAGTCAGACGGCAGAGTGCACAGACATTTTCCGGTGGTAGGGGAGCGAGCCATGGGAGAGAAAGCTTTATGGTACCTTGTCTATCTGTCAGTGTGATCTTAAGCTCTTTTTCCTTCCTGGTAATAGAGACCTTCCCAGGGGACTTTCAGAGTAGTCCCCCTTGAGATTTCAGCCTCAGAAACTTTTATATGAGAAGGAAGGGGTGAGTGTGAACTAAACCTGAAATTCACCAATTACAGAACACAACTCTTTGGCAGTGCACCACAGTCAAAGATTTTTGAAATCTTCTGTTTTGCTGGTGTTTATGCCTTTGAGCTGGTTTCATCTGAAGTAATTGTTTTGAACCTTGTTTGGAAGAATTTTCCACACACGATTTTCTAGCGAGAAAGAATGTCCTTCTGAAGACACACGTCTGTGCTTCTGAGATAAAGTAGGTGATGTTCTGCTTCGTGTGGCCTCTGGCTCCCCAGCTTTTATTCCTCCCTTTCATGTTACCGAGTGGAGCATAAAGAGCCATAGTCCAGATTTTCTTCTTCTTTTTGTAACTTGGAAAATGAATAAGTAAAGCTACAACGTTCAACTTGGGAGGTCTGGCAGATAAATGGATTAGAAAATGACGTAGCCCAAACGATGACTCAATTCGAGTTTTTGACATAGAATAAGGTTGTTTAAGTCTACTGATCTCAAATTAGGTTAGATGTTCTGAATAGCTGAAAACACCCTCCTCGGTTGGCTAGCTGAGTTCAGGAGAGGTTTGAGGTGGGTGAAGAGAAGAAGGGCAAATGTCCCCTGGGAGCAGTGGGAATTTGAGGATGGGGGAAGATGCAGAACATGCTGTTTTTCCTGTTCTGAGCACTCAGGTGCAGAAGGGCCCATCACTGGTGTTCTGCAGGAGAAAGGCAGCTGCAGACCCATCTCAGAGTAGCCAGGGATTCGACCTGGCAGAACAACTCATAGACAAAGAGGAATGGCAAGAATGCCCTAAATCTGAAAATCACTTTTCTGGTTGAGGTGATTACAAGGATTACAGAAAAGAGGGTAGATACTATCAACTTGTTTTATCCAAAAGAGACTTGTGCATATCTATTAGACCATGCTGCCCTTGTCGTTTAATGTTCTGAGTATTTATTGAGTACTTACTGTGAACTAAGCAGTATGTGTACTAAGCTTAGTTATTAGGTGATTTCCATGTTGCTTTTATCAGTACAGTGTACTATTCAGAATTAATTTCCTGACCAGGTGTGATGGCTCATGCCTGTAATCCCAGCACTTTGAGAGGCAGAAGTGAGAGGACTACCTGAGCCTAGGAGTTCGACACCAATCTTGGTAACTTGGTGAGAACTCGTCTCAACAATAAATCAAAAAATTAACCGAGTGTGTTGGCACACACCTGAGGTTCCAGCTACTTGGAAGACTGAGGAGTAAGGATCACCTGAGCCCAGCAGTTTGAGGGTACAGTAGCCATGAGTATGCCACTGCACTTCAGCCTGGATGACAGAGTGAGACTCCAACTCAAAAAAAAATTTTTTAATTAAAATTAATTATTGGATTTAAAAAGAAACAGTTTGAATCACAAAAAGACACATAGACTGCAAAAACAAACAAAATATTAGCCATGGCTCTTTGAGTAATTAGATAACAGACAATTTTTATGTTTTTACAATATTTTATGCCTAACTTAGATACTAGGAGAAAGTCCTCAAACAATGAATCATCTACAGTTAGCAAGTACAGCATGCTCTTTGTTGCCATAACTACACAAATCTTTACAGACTGGTCACTTAGGTATTTAGCATTGGAAGCTGGTTGATCTACAGACATCTACTTCTTTGGAAGTCCTCACACTTAGACCCTCTTAGATTTCATTATAGCTTTGCCATACATGGCCCTTAGAGTGAAAAAGTTCGGGGCAACCAAGGTTCAAGTACCAGAGAACACACGTGTCAATATCTAATTTGTTTATATACATTTTATGTATATAAAAATAGAATTTATATCACTTTCAAAACCAGCATAAAAGCAAGTTTCTATGATCTGAATGCTTGTGTCCTCCCAAAATTCATATGTTGAAATCTAATCCCCAATGTGATGGTATTAGGAAGTGGGGCCTTTGGGAGTTCACTCAGTCAAGAGGGTGGAGCCCTCAGAGTGACAAAAGAGACCCAAGGGAACTTGTTTCTCCTCTTCGTGAGAACACAGCAAGAAGGCTCCCTTCCATAAACCAGAAGGTGGTCCCTCACCAGACACTCTGCTGGCACCTTGATCCTGGACTTCCCAGCCTACACAACTATGAGAAATAAAGTTCTGCTGTTTATAAGCCACCAGTTAATGGTATTTTGTTACAATAGACTAAGATACCAGTCCTTCCACTTTCTGCCAGAAGACTGCATCACACTATTGCTTTTATTCTTTTTTCTTGGGCCAAGTTTAGACGAGACATAAACTCTAGGTAATTCTTAATGCACCAAGGTATACAGAGACACCTGCTGCTGGAGACACTGAGGCTGTCACTGAATAGCATAAGGGCCACGTCACTGGGGAGTGCAGGCCAAGGACTTAATTCTTTATAAATACTGATTGTGTTAAGTAAGCATTTTTGGATTTCACATAAATGTTTCTATCTTAAAAACTTGCAAAACCTGCAAGAAAAACAATAAAGATGAAATATTGGATGAATTAAGGATGACCAAAGGGTGCAGGAAAAAAGGTGTGTAGACTTATTCTAAATGAAGTTTGAGGTTGTAGTGAGTTACGGACATACCTTAAAGTCATATGATAGTGACAATTATCCATAGCCTGAGAAAGCCTACCTCGCTATTGCTATTGCTATGAAGTCCAAGGTACAAAGTGTATGAATATTATTGTGTTGCAGTCAACCAGTGGAAAATACCAGTTTTGAACTTGGACCTGCCAAAGTGCACCTCTAAGTTATGTTTTGATTATCTCAGCATAAATTTTCTTCACATGTTTGCTAAACAGGGTAACATTGCCATGGATACTTTCCACTGCTCCATAACTTCCCTTACACATTCTGGCACTTTCTTT
Source organism: Carlito syrichta (assembly GCF_000164805.1). Lineage (NCBI taxonomy): Eukaryota > Metazoa > Chordata > Mammalia > Primates > Tarsiidae > Carlito > Carlito syrichta. The sequence goes on along the minus strand of NW_007247157.1, from coordinate 27,202 downwards.
CAAAGCTACCACATATGATACCGATTGAACATATTAGCATGTCATTTGTTCTCAGCACGGCTGGGAAATCCAGATAAAAGACTGCTTAAAAATATAAAAGAGAGAGGAAACATAAAAAAGAGGAGAAGGGGAGGGGTGGAGGCACAACTGGATTAAAAAAACATGCTGGGAGTGACTTAACCCTTTCTAACTCATGTAGCCTCTACGTTTAGGCTAATCAAAGTAGCTTCCTGGGCAAAGAGAAAGACAAGATAAAGCACTGCATTTAATTGAGCTGGCTGACAACGGGGAGCAGAGAGGGAGGAGACAGTGGCACACAAGAAAGATGGGGGACAGCTCTCTCTGCACTCATTGACAAGGTGTCACCCACGGGGCAAACCCAGGAGGCCACTGCTCAGCCTTCAGCGTCTTCACACACCTGTGCTGTGTGGAATGACAATGACTTCCCTGTACTCACTGGTGTGTTTAGCTACTCAGAGAGGCTGTGGGACTCTAGGTATCCATTCAGACTCTTCCTTCTGTGCTGTGACAGAGATGACGAGTGAGTGAGGTACAGTGGCAAGTGTTTGGCTCCCTGCACAGCTTCCTAAATGTGTCTGCAATATGTCCACTGCTGTTCACCTCCACTGCCATGCTGAGCCCAGCTGCAGATTCTACAACAACCCCTCACTGCCCTTTCTCAGCCCTCATCCCCGATTTTCCCACCCCTTCTCTCCACTGCCGACACAGAGGCCTTGCTCTGCTTATATACCTTCAATTGTTTCTCCCTTTGTTCTAAGAAAGAATCCAACATCCCTCATGAGGTCCTATGTGGTGGGCTTCTCTGCTACTTCTCATCTCCGGTATCCACCCTCTGGTTCCCCTCATACCATGTTTCCTTCCTCTCTCTTCCTTCCTGGGACACTGGTCATCTTCAAGCAGAGCCACAGCACCTGCTGCATCTCGTGACTGGACTACCTGCTGTTGTCTCCCGCTGGCGCTGCCCCAGTGCCAGTCCCTCCCAGCTCCTGCCCCACCCTTCTTTCAGATTTTGGCTCAGGCATCACTTCCTCAGAGAAACCTTGGTCCAGGCCAGGCCCCTTGTTATTCACTGAAACAGAACCATGTTCTTTTCCTTCATAGTACTTCCCCATGTTCTAACAAGGCATCAAGCAAATACACTGAGCCTTATTTCTCTTGATGGACCATCAAAACCACAGTCCAGAACTTCTTCTTCTCGTTATTTGAAAGAAGAAATATGGCTGGGCACGGCGGCTCACACCTATAATCCCAGCACTTTGGGAGACCGAAGTGAGAGGATTGCCTGAGCCTGCAGGCTCAAGACCAGCCTGGGCAACTTGGCGAGACCTCATCTCTACAATAAATAAATAAATAAATTAGCCAGGCGTGGTAGGGTCTTTAGTTCCAGTTACTTGGAGGCGTGGTAGCTTCTTTAGTTCCAGTTACTTGGAAGGCTCCTGCTCAGCCGGCGCCCAGCAGGTCGACGCTGGGGTGGCCATGAGCATGCCGCTGCACTCCAGCCTGGGTGGCAGAGTGAGACTCCAGCTCAAAAAAATAAAAATAAAAATAGAAAATGAAGAAGTAAAGCTATACTATTTAATGTGGAATGGATGCGAAAATGACTTAACCCAAACAATGACTCAATTAGATTTTCTGACATAGAATAAAGTTGTTTAACCCTGCTGGTCTCAAATTAGGTTAGGTGTTCTGTATAACTGAAAACACCTTCCTCAGTTGGGTGGTTATCTATGATTTCAGGGGAATTTCATAAAAGCAGAAACTGTTTTACCCTTGGCTTCTAGCACAAGGCCTGGCACACAACAGGTATGCAATCAATATTTGTATTATCTCAGCTATGACCTCTAACCTAGTTATCCACCAACTTCTTAACCCCCACAACCAGCTGTGATGAGTAGTTGACTTTTACATTTGTAATTATTTTCTTTCTCCTTTTATATTTTATCTCCAAAGAGTTGACTTCACCAAAAGCTAATTTTTTAAAAGAGATAACGAACGCTCCTTAATGATAAATCATGCTTAGAACAAAAAAACAGTCAAAGGTAATGTGGTATTATTTCATTATTTTTATTTGCCGTCATGAATTGACAACAATTTCTGGCCAACTTTCAACTATTTGGCTATGCCAGATCATAGAGAATTCAAAATGGGTCCAGGTCAGAAACCAGACCAAGTCAACTAAGCTCCCTCTTATAATGAAAGCTTCTCAGAGCTGACTGTCCTTTGTGTCTGGACAGCCAGTGGCAGTCACACAACTCCAAACCAAATATGAGAAAATGAGTCCAAGGTACAGCTCTTCAGTGATCCACACTCCCAGAACTATGGTCCTGAGACCATGCAGACCCTGTTTAGAGCGGTGAAAGACCTTAGGGATTAAAATCACACTCGGCCACAAAGAACATTATTGTTAATAACCTTAACTGACAATAGCGCATGAGAAGAAACCACAGAGGGTCTCAGATTAAATTCTGCCTAACAGATCAGTACACTGAAAGAATAAACATTTCTGTTCTGAGACTGGCTATAGTGATTGTTGACTTCATATATTCATTCATAGAACATTTGGAAAAGTGGGGGTGCATCAAAAATCTATCTCTTGATTACTTAGTTTGGAAACTCAAGGGCTCACAGTGAATTGCCCAACTTTTCAGAGCAAGCCAGTAGAACAACCAAGCTGAAAACTTGCTCTGATTACAGCCTGTTAAGGGTTCTTTTGTTCAGTCCACAATTACAAAAGGGCTTGATAAGATATGGTCCAGGGACCACCTGCATCAAGGGAGTTTGTGGAAAACACCCTAACCCAAAACTTCTGGGAATGGAACCCAGACATATACATGTACAGTAACCTTATCAAGGATTCTGATGTCCACTGACAGGTGACAATCACACAGTTGGACTTACATTTATGGCATGAAAGCTCACATATGTAGAATGAAGCCTGTGATCTTCTTGAATCTCTTTGTTGAAGTCACTGGTGCCTAAGACTTCTACATTATGAGGACGTGGAGAGAGAAGGAGTATGTTGCTAAAATTAGAGGAATTATTTTGGATGAGGAAAGAGCATTCTTTTCAGTGCCTTCCAGTGGAACCACTCCAAGCCACTGCTTAGCCTCAAAGTTTAAACACACTTTCTATGGTTTAGGTGACCAAGCAATAGAATTCAGGGTCTGCCAAGTTGGAAGAGGATAGAGGTGGATTCCCTTGCTTTGTGTTGAGACACTGAAGGGTTGCACCTCAGGGGTGAGGGGAAATAGAAGTAGGTAGGCCTTTACAGGGACTATAGTTCAGCTTTGAGTAACCTCAGTCTCCGAAGTTCTTTTGAGCTCATCTTGGCTTGCTGAGACACTTTGGAGTCTGGCAAAAGTAAACATAATTCCTCTCTGGAATTATAACCTTGTATTGTCCTCTATTTCTACAAAAAGTTTTATAAGTACAATGTCAAGCACAAGATTAAAAATAACCAGGGCCATTCAAAGACAAGACAACGTAAGAGAAAAATAAGACAAACTAGAGAAAAGAAACAGGCCCACAAGAATTTCAGAGGTTAGAGATAGACTTTACGTGATTATGCTATTCATATTCCAAGAGTTAAAAGATAAGTTTAAGATTTATTGTCAGAACTAAAATCTATTTTTAAAAAATCAAAAGGAAATTTTGAAAATTAAAAATACCATAACTGAAATCAACAACTCAGTGAATCTGTTTAACAGTAGATTAGATATAACTGAAGAAAAAAAACTGGTCAACCTTCCCAAGAAGACCCAAAATAGCTCAAGAGAACAAGAAAGGAGACTGTGGACAAGGAATTTGTCCAAAATGAGGTCCAATTCTTCATGCACAAAGGGACTTGTGCAGTCTGAGTCTTCCATTGGTGTTAAAGTAGGGAGTACCCCGGTTTTCTTATCAGCTTTCCCAGGTATGGGGAAGAAGGAAAAGAAGAAAGGCTTAAAAATTGTCAGGAAACATCAAAAAATGGAGTCAGATACTTTATTACATAGACCAATTTATTTAATGTAAAGAATGGTATATTTTCACTTAAATTTACTATTTTATTCACAGTGCTATTTTTCTTGCCTGTTCTATAGTCCCTTCTCTATTCTTGCTTTCTTTTGACTAATTATTTTTATATTGCACTTATCTCTCCATTAACTTGGGAATTTGATATAATTTTTAAATAATTCCTTTAATATTTACCCCAGAGTTTGGAGCATGCATTATGACATCAAAAATCCAATAATAGTTGATGTTTCTGATTCTTTCTGGATGATGCAGTAATTTTATATAACACTTTAACTTTGTTATTATTTGGGTTTTATTTATATATATATATGGTTTTTTTTTGAGTTGGAGTCTCACTCGGTCGCCCAGACTGGAGTGCAGTGGCCGCTCCCGGCCACCGCAGCCTCGACCTGCTGGGCTCTGGCGATCCTTCTGCCTCAGCCTTCCGAGTAGCTGGAATTACAGGCGTGTGCTACCATGCCCGGCTGATTTTTTGATTTATTGTAGAGATGAGGTCTTGCTGCCCAGGCGGGTCTCGAACCCGCGGGCTCAGGCAGTTCACTCACCTCAGCCTCCCAAAGGCGCGGGATTACAGGCTGAGCCACCGAGCCCGGCTAATTTTTATCTTTTTAAACCTTATGATACATGATTATTATTTTATGCAGTCAACAATCATTTATATTCATCTACATATTTGAATTTTCATTGTTGTTTATTTCTTTCTGCATCTCCAAATGTCCATTTCAGATCATTTTTCTTGTACCTTAAATATGCTTCTTAATGTTTCCTTTAGTGCAAGTACTTCTGGAGAAAAATCCTCTCATTTTTTTCTTTTGCCTGAAATTTATCACATCACCATTTCTTAAAAATATTTATTTGTAGATATAGAATTCTAGGTTAGCAGTTATATATTTTCGGCACTCTGGGAATATAGTTCCAATATCTTTTGGCTTCCATTATTTCTTTTTTGGAATACGGCTGCCAGTCTAATGGTGGCTCCTTTTAAGGTAACTTGTTTTTATTTATTTACAAATTTATGGCTAGTCTTATAATTGTTTGTTTTTCTCTCTAGTTTTTAGAGATTTACTTATGTACCTAGGTGTGGGTTTCCTTTTATTTCTCTTAGGGTTCCTACACCTTTAGAATCTGTGCTTTAATAGCTCTTATCAGTTATGAAATGTTCTCTACTATTGTCTCCTAAAATATGATCCATTCTCTACTCTCCTTCAGAGACTCCAATTACACTTACATAAGACTCTGTTTCTTACATTCTCTTCTTTGTTTTAAATTATTTTCTTCTCCCCAAGCTTCATTCTGAAAATTTTCCTTTTGCTAACTGACACATTTCAAAATTCAGTGCCTTTAAAACCACCTGGAGATCTTATTAAAATACAATTCTGAGTCACTAAGTCTATGCTGGGCCTAAAATTCTGCTTTTCTAAAAAGTTCTACAGAATGAGGTAGGTAAAAACTAAGGAAATGTAAGTAAAGTATGGGCTTTAGTTAATAATAATGCATCCATACTATCTTTGCAAATTTTACGTAAATTTAAAGCGATTCTAAAGTTAAAATTTTATCTTAAAAAATGTTTTGAGCTTACGCCAATGCTGCTGGTTCAAAGATTACAGTCTAAGTATGAGATGCTAACCAATCTTTCAACCCTGACCTCCTCTTCCAGACAGCCTCAAATATGTAACTAATAAACCTTTTAATTTCTTCTAGGCATGTATGAGAGTGCCAAAAAATGTATACACATTTAAGTGGTGTTATCTATGTATTACATTTCGAAGTTGAATTAAATTATGGTAACAATGTGTAGTATGATGTTCACTCATCTGTACTTCTGCCATTTTCTTTGACTGTCCTACCTGTCACATGGTAACCCTAGCATTCATTTGATTAACACCATCTTTTGAGTGAACGCCATATTTAAAATGTGTATACATTTTGTTGGCACCCCCCCGTATATATACAGTGCCATTCATTTCAACATTCAAACTAAATTTGAATAGGAATATTCATAGGACCGGAATTCATTCTGCTCCTTCAGGCTGCCTAAAATAGTTTACATTTGTCTTAGCTTTGTGTTGCTACAACAGAATACCAAAAGCTAGGTAAGTTATAAAGCACAGAAATTTATTTCTCACAGTTCTGGAGACTGGGAAGTTCAAGATTAAGCCACCAGCAATTGTTTGATATGGGCTCAGTCTTTGTTTCCAGAACAGCACCTTGATCGAGTGTGTGCCCTCACATGGTAGAAGAGTGTGAATACACTTCTGAAAACCCTTTTGATAGCAGCATTCATCCATTTAGGAGGGCAGACCCCTTGAGACCTAAACACGTTCTGTCAGGCCCCACCTCCCACCACTGTTGTACTGGAGATTAAGTTTTTAGCAAGTGAATTTTGGGAGACACATTCAGACCATAGCAACGTTCTATTTAAAAGACACAGATGATGAGACTCGATTAAAAATACAAAACCCGAATATATGAGGGGGGGGACTCAAAAAAGCCTGGAATTATTCTTTGGAGGGTAGACCTTTTGTGGTACAGCCTTCCCCCACTAGGTATGTGTTCTAGGCACCCATTGATATCAGTGTGCCAGCTAGCATTGCTGTGAGAGGCTGTGTTCAGCTTCAGTGAATTTTTTTTGGAGATTCTTTCATCATTTTTGCCCATTTCATGATGAGTGATTTATGAGTGCACCCATCCACACCACACTGAATTTTCTGCAGTTTTTGGCCCAAAATGGCATTACCCCTGTGCCTCACCCTACCTATTCACCTTCTCTCTTCCTGAGCGACTTTTTTTTCCTCCCAGATGAAAAATGTCCTCAAAGGGAAATGTTTTGCTCACATGGAAGAGGTGAACCAAAAAAATGGCAGAAGCACTAAAAGGTATCAAAATTGACACGTTCAAAAACGGTTTTGAGCAGGGGAAAAAGTGTCCCTATAGGTGTATTGTATCAAACAGAGAGTACATTGAAGGTGACTGGTGTTTAAACATAAGAATAAATATACAAGTTTTAATATATAAATTCTGGGGTTTTGGAGGTCTTCTTCATACGTTATTTACAAGAAATGTAGCTAAAATATAGAGATACAAAAAGATTGGAAATAAAAGATTGAAAAATATAACATGGAAACCACTAAATATAATTGGTTTTGCTATAATAATATCCAAAGACAAAGGACTTTAAGGTAGAGTGTATTACCAGAGATAAATAGTGACATTAAAAAAATAAACTGTTCAATTCAGAGGATGACATAACTGTTTTAAAACCATATGGATATAATAAAAGGGCCTTAAAATTAATACATTAATCAAGTTTTCAACACTGAGAGAAATACAAATGTGCAATCATAATATAAAATTGTTACACAACTATTTCAATAAGACAGAGCAAATAAACAAAAATTTAGTAGATATATTAAAATATAAAAAACATGATCAGCAAACTGACAGAATGGACTTATTTTTCTACATTGAATATCCAAACTAAAAGATACACTTTTTCAAGTGCATATGGAATATTTACAAATATTGACCAAGTGGTAGTTACATGGGGCTTTCCTTTTTGACAAATCATTGAACTGTACATCTTTATTTTATGTACATGTCTGCTTGTGTACAATTTTGCACAGAATCTGGAGGTTCTCTGTCTAGGACTATTCAGCCCCTCCATTTTGTTCAGTTTTTAAGACTGCCCCTGGTCCAAATGACGGCTGACATTTCCAGCCACTGAAACACACTGTAAACACAGGAAGGAGAAGAAAGGAAGAGGGATTCACAACTTCTATTTAAAAACAGTCGCTAGAACTTGCAAGTACTGTTTCTGCTTACATCTCATTGGCCAAGCCTCAGCTACTTTCACACCCAGCTCCACTGAAAGCTGGGAATGGCATCTTTATTTTTGTTGGCTATGTATCTGGCAAAAAAGGGGGGCTCTATTGCTGCAAAGGGGAGATAAAAGTGTTATCCAGATACCAAAATAAAAAGAGTGATTTAATAAAATTTAATAGAAATTCTTCCCCCAGCCTCAGCCTATCATCAGTAAATAAAAAGACAGACTTTTCTCCCCACGACTCTTCTTTGCTTATATTTCTTTGGTGTCATATGAGGTGGGATAGGATGGGTCAGGGAGGACCAGGCAAGCGAAGAATTACTAAGTCAAGTGAGCTTTGCGTCCATATCCTAAACATGTTATGTTTAATGAATAGGCTGCAGAGGTCTTGCTCCTCAAGTTAAAATGAGTGAATTGCATGGAAACCAAGGTCATTAATAAATACAGCCTCTATTTCATGTGGGATGTCCAAGTCTAAATCAAACACAACTGTTGAAAGGCCAGATGCTATTCCCATTGCTATACTTCAGTGTTTTCCTGGAAGTGATCTCACCCTGATGGTAATGCCGTTGTCCGACTGTGCACGCTATTTATATCAGAACCTCGGCTTTTGGGTTTCAAACACACCAAACTGCAAATAGCTATTGCTTTGAATGCTGAGCCTGTCATGGAGAATTCAAGCAGAATCCTTGAGCTGTGATGTGTTAACCGTGATGACCCTCAGGACAGGAAGAACGTACACAACTTGGAAACATGTAGGTGTATTGTTATGGAGTTCTAATGCAAGGTTCTGAGAAACACCTTCGCATCAACCAGTATGGGGAGCCAAACACTTCACTCTCCTTTGCTGTGAAGAAGAAAATTCACTGCAGTTAATGATTCCCTACAGACAGAAATGTGTTCATCCCAAAGCCCAAAGGGATATTTGGTCAGAGCCATAAACAAAGCACCAATACTTTTTTAAAAAGAAGAAAAAAGACTCAGGAAAAAAAATGTGATGATGGCTTTTATGTGGTGTAATATCTTGTTTTTGCTTTTATCTTTTAAGATCTGAGGGCAAAGAGAGTCCTCACAAGAAAATAAACTGTTTTTGAAGAATATCATAGTTTTTTTAATGAATAATTTTGGTTTATGCATTCATCTCACAAAATAATGTCTATGAAGAGGTGAACACAGTCGAGTTATTAACACCTTTACAGCTAAATACACTTTTCACAATTCATTCAGATTGTAAATGTGAAATAGTCTATTTAGTTGGCTCCTATGAATGTCGATGTGAAGAAAATGAATGCCTAAGACTGAGAAAAACAATAGCTGACATTTCTGGGGTGCTTGTGCTAAGTGGCATGTGCTTTAGCTCACTGAATAGGAGTTTCTGGGACTGTCCCCAGTTTCAGCAGAGAAATGAGAGGAGCACGGAGGGCACATAACCTGCCAAATCCATGCGGCTTTTGAGAAGTGGAGCTGGGACACGGTCTGCTGGCTCCAGGGCCCATCTTTGCAGCACTGAATGGCACCGCCCAGGCTTAAATAAGACAAAATGTGTTGTGAGAGCTTAGCCCAGTGCTTGGCACATACGGAGCTGCCAGTAAAGGCAAAATGAAGGACACACACAAAAACAGTCTAAAGCAAATGGCAATTCACATACCTTCCACATTACCGAAAGTTCAAGAGGACAGTGAAGGTAATGAGAACCATCTGGTTGAGGGTCCCCTTTCTTTTCTGCCTCTGCCTCAGTTATCTCTGGGTTCCACCCCTTCCTCAGTCACTGAGGGACGGGGTAACCTTGGACCAAGCCCATCTCCTCTCCCTCTCTGGACTGGACTTTCTTCTATAAAAGGAGAGGATTTGGCTAGAATGATTCCTAAGTTTTCCCTCTGCTCTGAACTTCTAGCACTTAGCTTGTCTCTAAGCTTTTGCCTGTGAAAATTAGTCCAGAAGCCCAGGGAGGCCGATACCTGCCTTCACTGTGTAGAAAGAGATTAGCTGTCCTATTAAAAACAGAGCAATGCTCTATAAGCATCAGCATTTTCCACACAGGATGAAATCTGTTTCGATGGCAACAGGCCTTGGTGGCAAAACTGCAAGCTTCTAGTGTGGGCATGACTCAAAATCAGAGGGCCAGGGCAGACCTTTAGAATAGCTGATGGAATCGAATTATTCCAAAGACTTTCACAATCCTGGCCATTTCAGACCCAGATGCGTCAGTCAGGATTGGAAACGCACGCGGCTGCGCTGGAGTGCGGGGCAGACGCTCTGAAGCCTGCTCAACGGCGCCCACTAGTGGAAGGCCACAAGGCGGCAGTGCAGACGGGCTGGTGCAGGGACTGCAACAGCGCTGCACCGGGCTGTTGAGTCCTCCCTAGCATCGCCCGGATGGAGAAGCTGAGAAAGAAAGAAGAAACTGCCTTGCCCAAGACCACTGGATAATTAGAGGCAGAGTAGACCTCTTGGCAGCCACTTTGATCCACGAAAAAATTTCTGTACAATATGCTAATGTTCTTCATTGTATCCTATCACTTAATATTTTTTTGTTGCAAGGTCCTGGTCACCATATTAAAAGAAAGTGCGAATTTATTCTATCTTGAATCCAAGGAAATATGAAACGTCTGAATAAAGTTTTAGATCTTTTGATTCTGTTATAATGTTAAAACTGTGCAAATGAATGCTTGGGACCCCCTCTCCCCCGACTAGTGTATTAAAATCAAGCAGTTTCTAGAGAGAAATAATATTGGAAATAATAATTATTTGACAGATAGTCTGCACTTTTCATGAATAACTGTGACGCATGTTGCAAATTCTCAGATATAAAATATCTGATGAAATTCATCAAACAGTTTCAAAATAAGTGTGTGGGAGTAATGTCATTTATTTACTCAATAATCAACCAATGCTTTTTTCAAAAAATTAAGCATGCTTGTGTTCAAGTAGTATTTGACCATTTTAGGGAAATGAAAACAATGTATGACCCAGTTCTTATCCTCAGAGAGGTTATATATCCTCACAAAAAAGTGAGGTCTATACAAAGGATACAACACAAGACTATAATTCTGAAACAATTTAAGTGTCCCAGAGCTTAAAAAAAGAAGCCGGGCTCGGTGGCTCAGCCTGTAATCCCGCGCCTTTGGGAGGCTGAGGTGAGTGGATTGCCTGAGCCCGCGGGTTCAAGACCGGCCTGGGCAGCGAGACCTCATCTCTCCAATAAATCAAAAAATCAGCCGGGCGTGGTAGCGCATGCCTGTAATTCCGGCTACTCGGAAGGCTGAGGTGGAAGGATCGCCGGAGCCCAGCAGGTCGAGGCACAGAAAATAAAATAAAAATGGGCACAGAGAAATCTAGAAACAACCAGAACTTCACTGAGCAAGTAGGACTTGAGCCATCTTAGATCCTTAAAAGGTGTGAAGGGCATTTGAGTAGAAGGAAAGGAAGAAAAGAGAGGGTTCAGGGTAGTCAAGACTCACAAGGCTGATGCAGACAGAGGTTTCCCAGAAAGAAAGCATGCATTCAGAGCCATCCTACCTCAACTCATCTCATTTGTGACTAACCTCTCTAATCTCTCCCAAGTTCTAAGATGGCTTCTCTCCTGCCTCTTTACCTGGCCCAGCTGGTCAAGCCTACTTGCTGGCCCTGTGCCTTAGCTACCTTGCTCCTTCTCTGTGCTTCATTCCTGGGCTGCCAGACACTGCCGGAGAGGGTCGCGGAGCCCGGCTTCCGGGGGCCCAGCTGCTTGGCAATTCTTTTGTCCATTTCCCATTTACTAACTGCAGTGGCCAGTCCAAACCATGTTTAATCTCAAGCTCATGGTCATTGCCTCACCCTCCTCACGTCTTCTCTCTACCTCCCCTCAGAAGACTGAAGCTATTCTATATGAACTCCCCAATATATCTCATCCTGTCTTTAAAATGTTTGTTGATGGTCACATATTCTCCACTTGTGCCACAGACACCCCCTTTACCTACACACATTGCCTCCTCAGGTGAGGCTCTGTCGCTAGGTCCTCTGACTTCCATTTGCAGTCTCTCACAGAGTAGAGCATGATCTTGATTTGGGACCTTTTGTGCTTTAGGCGAATGTGAAACATGTCTCCATCATACGTATTTAGACCTGGAGCTCCCGTGATCCCAAGAGAATGGGAATTAGAAGTGATCTTAGAAAGACCACCCCTGAGAGAAGAGAATGGGCAAGATCTTGCAGTCATTACTTAACTTGTCTGAGCTTCAGTTCTGGCACAAGCAAGAAGCAGGAACAAAAGAGGCAGTAAACGCAGAGACAAAAAAGTGCTTTGTTCTCTTTAAAAGAAACACTGAGGGACGTAACTCCCTGAGTTGCTACATAGAGAAGTTACATGTAATCCTTCCACCTTTGGCAAGGCAAGGTTTTCAATTTTTTCCCATACATTTGGGGGAAGAAAGGAACACACTGGAACTTTTGATAATAAAAATTGGCCCAAAGTGCTTGATATTGATCAACAAAAGCACTGAGCCATTTAATAAGTGGCTTTTGTTTCAAAAGTCATGGAGGAGAAATCCCTCTTCAGCCAACATTGCTCTTAAGTGATTCGTTGGAACAGCCTCTGCTATTTGTTTTGGAAATGTGGGAGTCTTGGGCCAACCTGAATATATCCTCCCTGTGGGATTCTCTCTGCTTCCTCCAGCACAGCAACCACTCCTCACTCTTCTCCAATAACCTTTCTGTTTCTGTATGGTTTGGTGCTAGCAGCACACGAGGACATGTGCAGAGTACTCACAAAATGCAAAACATGCTAATGAAAGAGGGATGTTTCTTTCCCTTAAGTTCTTTTTATTGTCTCATTCTCCTCTAACTCCTCGTCGCAAGATTTAAATTGAACAGACCATAAGGAAAAAATTTTCAATGACATTGTAATTAGGTATATAAAACATCCATAAATTAAACCAACAAAATAAAATTTCTTGAAGTTCCATGAAGTCGCCTGCAGCTGCGGGCTCCCACAGCATGCTAAGCTCTGCTTCTGTTCCAGTCCAGCCCTTGCAGTCAAAGCACTTCATTTAATTCTTGCTCCTGAAACAAAGGCACTAGGATGGTTTGATGATTAATTTTACGTGTCACATTGACTAGTCCACGACATCCAGTTATTTGGTCAAACACGTCTAAATGTTGTTGCTAAGATATTTTTTAGATGAGATTAACATTTAAATCGATAGGCTTTGTGTCAAGCAGATTACCCTTCGCAATGTGGGTGGGCGTCATCCAATCAGTTGAAAGCTAGAAAAGGAAAAAGAGAAGGCCTCTGAGAAAGAGGGAATTCTGCCTCAAGGCTGCCTTTGGACACCAAGATGTAGCATCAATCTTCCCTGAACCTCCAGCCTGCCATCTGCCTTGCAGATTTTGGACTTGCCAGCCCCCAAAATTACATGAGTTGATTCCTTAGAATAACTTTATCTGCATATGTATGGTAGTGATGTGTGTGTATGAATATATATGTGTGTTTGTATGTGTATTTGTTCTGTTTTTCTGGAGAACTCCAACTATTTTAGGGAGGCACTTTTTTGTTAATTTTAGGGAGAAAACAACATCTCCAACAGAAAGAAATTGTCTGAATTTGGAATCACAAAAGATGCTTCCAGGCTAGGACTATTACATTTTCCCTGAAAACTTCTGTTTATCCTGTTTTCTGGCCAAAGTTCAATCTAGGCAGAGTGATCCACTCTGAAGGTCATATTCTCTCTCTCTCTCAGTCAATAAATCCAACCAAGTTTCTTTCCTTGATATTTCTTATTTAGCAATAACAAAAAGGATTGTTTTATATCTATATGTCTTCTCATAAAAATTTTCAAAATAAACTTTGAAAACATATAAAAACATGAATGCATCTAGTTCTTGCACAAATGTTTTTAAGCATCCAATAATTACTTCCTTATCCTCATCCTCTCTTAGCATCCAACAGAAATATTCCTGGAACGATTCCAGATCTCCCTAGAGTCTAATGAAATTCAAAAACTCCATCTTTATTGTTGGACACAGGCAATGGGAGGATTGAGCTTGGTTTCCAATGTCCTCTGAAATGCTTCACAGGCTCAGTCAATGATAGAACAACGAATACCCCCCCCCACCTGTGTCACTCCTCCTGGGTTCACACTCATCCTCATTCTCACCTCTGTGTTTAAGCCCTCCCAGGTTCTCAGTCTTTCCTGATTTGCTGCCTCCCTCCCCATCTTCACATTCTTGCTGTGCTGCCCACCGGTGTGGGATGGACTGAGTTGTTAAACAGTGAAGTAATATTGTAACACACTGTGATAGCCATTCTTGCTGGAAGCTTCCTTCTTTTAGAGGTGTCAGTGGCTAGAGAAGCATTTTAATTCCTAAACCGGTTAGCATCATTTTTTTTTTCCATTTTAATATTTGAATTACCATTCTATATAAGATGTTCAACTGGTCTAAGTCAATCAGTACAATGGTGCCAAGAATGTGTGTGTTGTAACCTCTGGCAACACTCTGACTATGTCTGTGTATGGTGTAATTTCAGGGTTCAAAGCTCAGTGGGCCAAACATATCTGTTTAGCGTGGTTTGGGGTAATCTAAGTCTTCATTTCTCTAGGTGGCCCTGGGATGTTTGCTTTCTGTTGGTCAAAGTATTAGCACATGATGAAACTGGGTGAGGAAATATGCCCCCACTGTGGTTCTGTAAGTATTTGATAGAATGAAGGTTATCTATTGACTGGGGCTTGGTACATTCTGGAATCTTAAAATAAAACAGTCAGTTCCTAGACTAAATTCTCAGGCAGGATTTTAAAACTAAGAGACTCGTTGGGAAAGAATGGATTTAAGTAAAGATTAATTGTAGCATCTTCCTTGATTGCACATTTGTACCCAACGAAATATAGAAAGTCTTTATTGGGAAAAGTTCATTCTAATCTAAATGTCACTGACCAGAGTAATATTATTTTATTTCAGTGCTTTTTGGGCAAAATGTATGCCAGAGACAAAGTCAATCAGTTCCCAAGAGTTCTTGAAAGTAAACTTATGTAAATATTAATAGCTCTAAGCTGTAGATGTAGACATTGTAATTTAACAAATTGTAAAAGGTAATCTCCCCCTTTCAACCCTCTGCCTTTAGCACACAGTAGATAGAAAAAGGAAGGACATTTGCATTCTACATATGTACATTCTACCCACATACTTTCCATAGGTTAGTGGACCTGATGGCCAGATATAGGCACACAACTTCATGTATAAAGGGGGACTCAAAAAAACCTGGAATGTATTTATTAAAAATTGTGTATTTATTTGTACTGTTTAAACTTCAGTCACCTTCAAAGTTCTCTCTATTTGATGCAAGGCACCTATCAAGACTCTTTTTCTGCTGCCCCAAACAGTTTTTTAACTCATCAATTGTGATGCCTTTCAATGCTTCTGCCATTTTTTGTTTCACCTCTTCCACATAGGCAACACATTTTCCTTTGAGGACGTTTTTCATCTGGGGAAACAGCAAAAAAAAGTTATTCAGGGTGAGATTGAGTGAATAGGGAGGGTGGAGCAGACCGTTTTTGGTCAAAAACTTCTGAACTCTCAGCACTGTATGGGCAGATGCATTGTAATGGTGGAAGAACCAGTCACCTGTCTGCCACAACTCTAGATGTTTCTTCTGCAAATCGTGACAATAACTGAAAGTTTTGAGAAGATTGCACCATGATTTGTGGAAGACACCTGAGTTGCACCTGAGTTGTGGCAAACAGGTGACTGTGTGATCATGATGATCATGGTTCACTGCATGCAGCCTTGACCTCCTGAGCTCAGGTGATCCTCTCACATTAGCATCCCAAGGCACACACCACCACTCCTGGCTTCTTTTTTTTTTTTTTTTTTTTTGTAGAGATGATGTTTTACTATGTTGCCCAGGCCAGTCTCAAACTCCTGGGCTCTAGCAATCCACTCACCTTGGGCTCCCAAAATGCTAGGATTACAGGCATAAACCACTGACCCTAGCTCAAGTTTGTTTTAATATTAAAAATATTGGTTATGGATATCAGCAAAAATAGTGGAGTAAGAACTTCTAAAAACTCCCTACCCAATAATTAAAAAAATAAATAAACTAGAAAAAATGGTCAGAATCAACTTTTTTCAGAACTCTGAAAATGAACCAATCCTGGGAGTGCTTATTCAAGAAAAATGATTGAATCTTGGTAAGAATAGTAAGCTTTCTGGCATTTTGACTCACTGTAGTCCCATCCACCCACTCACCAGCCTACATTTGTCGTGAAACCAGTAGCTGTAGTGAAAGAGTAGCAACTAGATGGAGCAAAATGGAACTCGAGCTCTTTCAAAGCTCATTTCCAAGAATTGTCATTATATGACTGACCTCTCAGTAATTCTGTCAAAGACCCCACTTGGAGACTGTCTGTATTTGAGCTAACTTGATGCTTACCCCGTGCAAATTGCCTTTTCCCTGAGGTGATTGTTTAAAACAATTACAATCAACTGATAAACTTTGCAGCTGTCTGAGATACTGATTAAAAGTTGAGGTAAACAATAGACTAGTCAAAAAGCTTAAAAAAAAAAAGTAGAAAATAAGATGTCCATAGAGACTTTGGAAAACTTCTACATATTTCTGGTAGTCTAAAAAAAGCAAAGCCATGTATAGGGTTATATGCATGCCTGGAGATGTAAAGATACTCAGGAAAGAACTGAGATGGCCCCAAACTCTTACCTTGGGCTGATTTCGATGCTTTGCATAATCAGTGAGTGAAGACTTAGGCAGCCTGAGCTGTAAATTGGCTGGCTGAATGTTGAAGGCATGCCCTAGCACACACAGTAAATCTCTTGGCAAAGAAAGGGAGACTTATTGGTTCCAGGTGTTTAGAGGACTCTCTGTCTAGTTATTAACTGACCAAACATAAACAGGTCTTAGTTGCCTCACATGACAAAGACTAGAGACTTTAGAACTGATCCAGAAAGGTAACTAAACAAACAACCAGTATTACATAAAACAGAAACAACAACAAGCTCTGGAGAGTTGGAAGGTGGGGGAGAGAATCTGATTTTCATAGTTGCCGCATTATATTACTTAAAATACTGAGTTTTCAGCAAAAATGTATGATACATACAGAGAAACAAGAAATTATGGCTCATATACAAGGACAAAAGCAGCCAATAGACACTGTCCCTTTGGAAACCAGATGTTTCACATACTAGACAAAAAAAATCTTTGAATCTAAATATGTTCAAAGAACTAAAGGAAACCATGTACTGAGAACTAAAGGAGAGTGTGAGTACCATGTCTCATCAAATAGAGACTATCAATAAATACATAGAAATTATCTATAAGGAAACCAAATAAAAATTCCAGAGTTGGAAAGCACAATAACTGAAATTATCTGAGAAACTCAGTGGTAGATTTGAGCAAGCAGAAGAGAGTATCAACAAACTTGAAGATATGTCAGTTGAGATTATCCAGTCTGAGAAGTGGAAAGAAAAAATACTGAAGAAAAATAGAGCCTCAGAGTCCTGTGGGACACCCTGAAGCATCCCAATTATGCATAATGGGGGTTCTAGAAGGGCAGGAGAGAAAGGGGCAGGAAGAATATTTAATGGTTGAAAGTTTTCCAAACTTGATTAAAAAAATTAATCTTCACTCAACACCCAAAAAGTTCGAGAAAATAAAAGTAGAATAATCTAAACAACTCAAAGATGACACATTACAGTCAAATGGTTGAAAGATAAAGACGAAAATAGACTCTTGAGAAAGAATTTATCACATACAAGAGAAATAATTCATCACATACAAGTTGATTTATCATCAGAAACCATAGAATCCAGAAGGCATTGAGATGACATAGTACTGAAAGTACTGAAAATAAAAAAAAATACTTTCAACCAAAGGTTCTATATCCATCAAAATTACTTTTCAAAAATGAAAGATGAATTAAGACATTACAAAATAAATAAAAACTGAGATAATTACTTGTTAGTAGAACTTCTCTATCAAAAAAAAAAAGCTAAGAAACTCAGGCTGAAATAAAACAACACTAGACAGTAATTTGAATCTACATGAAGAAATAAAGAGCACAAGTAATGGTAATGGCATAGGTCAGTAAAAGAATACTTATAAATTCATATGTTGATGGGCATACAACATAAAAAGATGAAGTTTTTATGACAAAGCACAAAAGAGGGAGAAGGAATATGGCTAGACCAGGACAAAATTTTTATTTTTTATTTTTTTATGAGAGGAACAAAATATTTTATTATTAATTTTTTGATAATGTGGTTTGTTTAATCTGTTTTTCTTTTTTTTACATTTGCAATACATTTTATTTATTTATTTATTTATTTTAAAGATGTAGGGTATGATTCAGGATTAGATATACAAGTGGACATCGTACAGGTAAAGTTTGGGCCTCCCTGTGATTCCCACTTTGCCTGGTTTGAGATAAGCTACCCTTATGGATGTTATGCACCCCTCCCCCCCATCCCAGCATTATTCCACAACTGCCAATCCCTTTCTCATAGTATTATGGTAGATGTTAAGGGTCTGAACCTGTTTTTCAAAAAATATTTTTAGCCGGGCTTGGTGGCTCAGCCTGTAATCCCGCGCCTTTGGGAGGCTG